>NW_019104100.1:372221-581812 GCF_001856785.1 Myzus persicae | reverse complement strand
AAAAAAAAAAAAAAAAAAAAAAAAAAGAATATATTATATCATTTTCATAATTATTTTGCTTATTTATAAACAAAAATAATACAAGAAAATTACATATATTATTATTTCATAATAATTCGTATATATATTATTCATTGCAACTATAATTAATCGGTACTTAGAATAATTAATAACTTGCTTAAAATTAAAATATCACAAAAGCCTACGAGAAAACACAGATAATGTCCTTACTTTAACTTTTAAGTTTGATGAATTCGTTCCAATATTAAAGTTAACCGCTCAAAATTCGAACCGCTAAACTCAAATTTGCTATATTGTAGGCAGGTGTCTTCGTTTGTACAGTGCCGGCGCAAGGTTTTGCAGGGCCCTTACCATTACAAACGGTTTGTAAGACGGAGACAACGCAATATGTCAATATGACACCAATCCTAACAAAATATAAGTGTCAATATTTTGATTTAAAAATGCCATAACTCATCATAAAAAATAATTGTTCAAGCATATATTATTGCGTTTATATAGTTAACTACTTTTGTACCAAATGTTGGATTAGGTACGTGTAAAATATCAACTCAATAAGAATCAAGCATAATCACAATAATCACATGATGCTAGAACTCTAGAAGTCGAGATGAATGCAATTACAATTATTAAGACATTTGTACAAAAATATCATACATGTTGGTAGCCAGGTAGGTATGTATAAAAATAAAAAAAAAGTTTGCTACTATATAAGTACATTAATATACTTAGGTGATAGCTAGATAATGTGTACAATAATAAATATGGAAAACATACTATAATACGAGAATGTAAGAACGAACAATTAATCAACACCGAACACACATTTAACATAATGTTGTGACTCGCGATAATGATCCATGAACCAATAAAGTTTCTCCTCTATAAACTCAAAATGTCTTCAACATATCTATATATAAGGTGAAATAACGCTTGTATTAAACTTTTAAGTAATGCATATATTGTAGTTAATGTTAGACCTACCATCAAAGTATTTCTATAACTGCACTCTATACGAAGTTATTTATAAGTTCGTTATGAGGTAAAGTTTTACTCCAACATTTTTTCGGTACAAGATCAAAGTCAAAATTTAATAAAAGTATTGTAATACCTACTGTACCAAATATATTATAAGTACTAAACACTATAATATAATATGTACAAGATATTAAGATAGTTTTAGTCTAAGATTACTCAAAAATCGGTTTTATGAACTCATGTTACTTATGTATCTGAGAAAGAAAATAAAATACATTGTGACATCTAAGAAAAAATGAAGTCAAAATCGTTTAAAAATCAAATGTATAAGTTAATAGTTAAACTGTAAATAAAATGAATGTTTCAAATACGTATCAATCAAAATATTATGTTTGTGCTACCAATATTCTTATGGTAAATTGTATTCAGTTAAAATTTTAACTTAAAATCAATTCCAGGCGTTCCAGCTATAATGCTTCGGAATTTATTGACTATAGTTAGTCAATATTCATATTTAAAAGAAATAATAACCTAGACTTTCATTGTTAATACATGCTATGCACAAACTACTAACCAAATTTTTTACCTGAGATATTAATAATACGCAAACGAAGAACGCTGAAGTTTGTATAATATTTAAACGCTAGATAAAAAAAAGTATTATAAGATTGTTATACTGCAAAATATTTTACTTATGATTCACACAAATAAACATTTGTATTATGTTTCCTATTTAGGTATTAATTTTTATTTGATATCGTTATACAATATATTTTAGATTATTGATTATTATTGATAAACCGTCAACACCATAGAAGAAAATTGATATATGGAGTTTGTTAAAATCGTGACTATATTGTACAATGACTACAATGTTTAGAAATACTTGCGGTATTTTTTTTTGTAACTGATGTAAACATCTCATTTATGTTCGACATTTAAAGAAAAAAAATTTTAAAAGTCCATTGTTTATAAATAGCTCAAAAAGTTTGAAAATATTTTAAAATATTTATCGTATGGGTACAGAAAATTCTAATATGAAAATTTGGTAAAAAATTCAACGACGGTTATTTGCTTCGAATTACATCAAAAAAACAGTATCGACTTTTAAGAAAATTAAAGGTTAGACATTTTCAATTTTGGTTACTCAAATGTGCCAACTAGATCCGATTTGCTACCAATTTGCCACTCTCTAAGTTGAAATCAACCCATTTTTTCTCCTACATTTCGAGTATACAGACATACAAAAAAAACACATCATTGTTAAATCAATACATTCATCCGTCTGCTCAGACTTAATCTGCTGAAAAATATAAAAAAAATGGTAACGATAAAATACATAATTCTTTTTCAAAAATGTTGTTTTTAAATTACCTATGTAAAAGAAATATTTAAAAAAACGTTACCTACTGTTTTCTAAAATAATGATAGTGCCTTACGTTAAATGTATCACCCAGCTACTCTATGGAAGTATCTACATATTTTATGAATTTTAGAAATGTTATCTCGTCGACAAAAGCACAAAACAATAACGTACAGAGTAATTTTTTAAGCATGATGCTCACATATTTTCTTTACATAAGTTTAAATTATGCATTATATTAAAATTCTAATTTTTGGAATTTTTAAACGTACAGGTAAATATTTTTAGTACTATTCGAACACAATATTCAAGGAGTATCCTGTGACAATACCAACATTTGTTTTTCAATTTAGAACCTTTATGTTTTAAAACAAATTCTGAAACGTAATTGTTTTGAAAATGCTGACGTATTGTAACTGAAATTCGAACGAAATGGTTCTGATGAGTTATTCTACTTTGAATATTTAAGCAGTGGCGTGGTGAAGGGGTTTTCCAGAGGCCTTGGCCTCTATTGGATATTAGGTGGGTACGCGTACTAGGTGTCGCTGTCTTTACCATTAAAATTTTGGGTAAAGATTTTCTTTTTATATAAAATTTAATTATTTTTTTCTAGAATGTTTATAATATGCATTCGATCATAACAACTAACCACTAAAAATTATAACTTCATCTCTGTATTCCGAATCAACACAAGCGAAATGGCGACAATAAAAACAAAATATCAAATCCTTCATTTTCTTCTACACTTGTCATTTGTATTTTAAATACTACGAAATATAAAATTATTTTTGTTTTCCGCCAATGAATCATCTCCGAAACGTTAAGTTGCTCCAAATCGGCCCGTTTTCGAGGCTTAGACTAATATCAATCAAAATTATTGTTTTGAATGTAATCAATGGAACTTATTAAAGTACAATATTTATACATTTTTTTAGAAGGAACAGATTCAATATCAGATCGAGCCTACTAAGAAAAAACACAAGAAAACGTTGTATGGCCTGAAAAAACTGTATTTATTAAAAAAATAAAATATGATCTTAGAATCTCTTAAAATATAAAGAGTTTCAACTCGTTCTTGTGTGTGAAATAACTATTTACTATAAAAATATAACAATACGACATTTACATCACTAATATTTCCTATACCTTCGTTTGCATAATTTGTTTTAGGGTAAGTTTTCAATATTGAATAATTTATTAAATTTAAAATAAATTGGTGTGGTTTAAATATTATAGTAAATAGCTAAAAAAACAAAACAAAAGTTACCTATTTGGTGTGTATGGTCAGCACATTAGCAATATTGGTTCTTCATCAGGCCCTTTAGGGGGTCGGAGATTAGTATAATAGTATCAAAGGGGGTCCGGATGATTGGAAAACAAATTGTCGAGGTCCAAAAAATATTTTTTTTGTTTAGTTAACTTGTTATTCAGCTGGGAGTAGAAAGAAAAATAATAGCGAAAAAAAATCGGCATTAAAGTAAAATGGCAGTCCGTTTACTTCCCCTCCGTAGTACATAAGGATGATAATATAATAGGTTTCTGTAGTCATTTCAATAGTATGTATTTTAATCTGTAATCTCTAATGAACAATCTATTTTTGAACACTCTGTATACCTGTTAGCATAGATCTATAAACTATATAGGTTCAAATTTTAAAAAAATATACAATAAAACAAATGTAATATTATTCAATTATTATGAAAAACTAACCTCTGATTAAGTGTCTTACAATGAACCTAAATATGTAATATTTTTTATTAGGTTATTTTATCTTATCATTTCATGTACATTTCTACTCACATAAGAAATCGAGTCAAATTTAAAAAATATATAACTTTATTATACAAACATTTAAGGTGTGTAACTCCAATAATATAGTTACATACACTATCACATTATATTTTTATATCATAATATATGGAACAATAAGACATAATAATCAGTAATGGTTGAAAATAATTAAAATTAAAATGTTGTTTCATTTCCACACTTTGATTATTCCATCACAAGATGCAGTGACTAGAAAACACTGAGACGCCATACATGATGTAATATCCAGTATCGACCCTACATGCCCTGGTGCCGGTTGGTCAGTGGCACAAGGTGGCTCCTCGTCACCTGTCATTACTGTACTGCTAGACTTTGTGCAAACCTCTTGGACAACGTTTGTACCATCGACTAATCTACACCTAATCCATTATTTGTTTTAACATTAGTATTAAATAAAATAATTGTAAGAATTAAACATACTCATAACAATACAATGAATGACCCATAACATCACTTGCAGCTGGTATAGCTATATAGGAATCACTCGGAGATCTCAAGTTCCATTTCCGTACTCTCTGGTCGGTACCACCGGTCAACAATTCTGGACCATGATCTGTATTCATTGTGTACAATGCACAAACACTGTGGTTATTAGTCTATAATACAGGATGGAAATTAGTAAAATGGAAAACATAGTAAATAAGTCTTATATAAGACTTTTAATATAACTTAAGTCAAATGATTATTATACTTGACTGTTTGACAGCGGAGGAGCACTACTAGCCCAAAGAGTTTGTTGTTTTGAACCACTTTCCAAATTCCACACTGTTACTTCATTATTATCTTGCATGGCTGATATAATCCATGATGGTTCAGATGGATGTTTTATTAACCTCCTCACTCGTACAGCTAATATCGATTAACATAATTTAATTATTTAGTATTTATAAAGCATGTTGGAAGTGTAAATTAATGTTTGTTACCTTTGGAATGAGCAATGGTAGCAATTGGTAACCTAAAACGCAAATCCCAACATGTATGATAGCCGCTACTTGTACCTAATGTTAAGCAACTTTGCCTAGTATCCAAACACATAGCTGTTACGATGCCTATAGATATCATAAAAGTGTAAAATGTATAAAAAATGAATGGTGATTGATGATTTTGCCTAATATACATTTATTGTTTAATATAACTTAGAACTTACCTTGTTTTATATCATTATTAACTTTCCAAGCTACTTTTGGAGCACGGATATCCCATCCGATAACAGATCCATACACTGTCGCATATACGAGTACCATTTGAGATCCAGAATCTAAGTAAGATATATCAACAGCACAGCCATCTTCTTGCAAATCTAATTGTTTCATCTGCATCACACCCAACTTATTACTATTTGACTCTAAACTATACAATGAACAAATTAACTATAGTTTAAATATCTTAATAAAATATAATTTGAATCATTGATACTTACTTTAGTACAACTACTGAACCAGAATGACTAACAGTAGCTAATGACTGATTGTTTCTACATGTCGTCATACCATATAGCGCTCCGTTTTGATGATTATACACTTGTTTTGACCGATTAGCAATGTTCTTACCTTCCATTTTCATACAGTCCCATACACGTACATAACTGTCGGATGAACAACTTGCAAACATTGATGTATTTGGAATTGACACCAACCTGAGAATAACATGTTTAATGATACATTGAGAAAAATTAAAATACAGTACTTAATCTGACATCTAAATTTATATAGAAATTATTTTATACTAAATGGTTATTATATAACATTAGTTTATTTATTATTATTTATTATAACCTGTTTACTCCAGACTTATGTTCATGCAGATGAGCTACCAACTGAGAACGAAGTCTCCAACCAGGAGGGGGTAGTCTTGGTTTCCATACTTCTTGTTCAGCCCATTCATGACGTCGCATTGTCATTTCATGACACTCTTGGCGATGGGATATCAATTTACGCAGTTCCAGTTTACATGGTGCATAACGGTCTACCAACAAAAATATAGCATTGAAAATTTTAAATTAAAATTTTTCTCTTTTATTACAATGCTTACAGTGTATATATGACATATCAGTAGGCCCTTCAATACTATGAGATGGAGATGGTTGAACATCAGATGAGTAAGAACCACCGATAGGTGACCTAGGCACAAAAAATACTAATACAGTAAATGTAATATTGATGAGGTTAATAAAAGTCTATTACGGATTTCGAGAAGAATGCATTTGCTTAGAAGACGACAACTCTGAACCTCCAAACATACATTTCCACTCATCGTTCATATTGGAAACAGATTGATCATCTATGCCTCTTCGCCTATTTGCTAATGGAATAGGATCTTGAAGTTTTGAATTTTGCGATCGTGCCAATGCTATAGAATGGCAATGCACGTTGAGTTTTGTGTCTCCAATATTTATCTGATAAAAAATTAGGTTGGAATATACAAAATAAAAACATACATAAGTCAGTAAAATTATTTACTTTTCCTTTAGTATTATATTTGTTGTCAAATGCTAATTGCTTGTGGACTTTCAATATATGTTTAGATAGTGCCAACAACTGATCTTCTACTATTTCAGTCATCCCTTCAGATTCCAGTTTCCTAATCAACTAAAATGTATAAATTAAAATAATAATATAAAATTATTAATTAATAACAATGAATGATTTATATTTTACATTTCTTAATGCACTATTTTGATGCATTGATTGTGTAACACTTGTTAAAGGTATATGACCAGTGTTAGCGATGGTCCTGGCTTTTTTTCGTTCACCCAATATATCCACTAATGTCTCAAGAATTGAACACTTAACAACTGTATCATAAATATTTCGTGGTAAAGGGTCTTTTAAAGTATTCATTACTAATTCTTCTCTATCTACTAATATAATTGAATGCTTCAAATAAGGCTTCATTACAGGCAATAATTTGCACTGAACATCTACGTCATCTAACATCCGTGCTGTAGCACTAAAACAACCCACAGTAGCCTAAAATAGATAAAAAAATTAACATACAAATAAAATATTCCTGCGAGTTTCTGAAATAACAGTGATGCCCCTATACAGAAAAGATAAAATACACATTTAAACATACCTGTCTTATCCATAAATTTGGATGTATGAGAAAACAAGAAATATCCCTAATTAATTGGTAAAGGGCAGTTTTTTGAAGCAAGCGTTTCTCAATCAGCTGTGTCATTGCATTAAGTGCTTTTTTTGCTACAAACTCTTCACTGTCTGTAAACCCCTAGAAATTATAAATTCAATAACAAAATATAATATATATATACTATATCCAGTGGTGTATTGGTAAATATATTTATGGGTATACGCACTAATAAAATATGTATAATCTACCAAAAAAAAATTTTCTCGCTTCGCTCGTAGTCAATAATCATTACAATAATTAGGTGACTTAATCTCTTATATTATATTATTTTTATTTTATTTCTTTATTAAATTTTCAGTATTTTTACTAATATAATAATATTAAAATTAACACTGATCATCAATGGAACCGACTAGTATTCATTCTTCTTTGTCAAACGATACTACGATAAGTACAATAAGTCGTAAACTCGAATAGCAAGATTCAAGAAGGAAAATACCCATTATTGCAGTAACAATAATTTATAAATAAATCTATAAATAAACACCATAAACCATTTAATTGGCCATAGCCTGATAAACACTTAATAACATCAGTGGTTACAAAAACATAACATCGCAAGAAACACATTTGCCGCGCGTTATAATTTATAAATGACATAATACAGGTTGAGAACCATGGACTGAGCATTCATACTCCATATTGGTAATATTACATAATATTTTAATAACATCTATTTTTCAAAATGTTATTAATAAATTTAATTTAAAATTCATTATTATATTAAAATAACAATTTTTCCTATGAATAATTGGTTTTCGAGTTATTTTAAGAGCGTATACCCGTAAAATGATATTTTACATTGGGTATACGCCGAAAATCGAAAATCTGCTGACGGGTATACGGCGTATACCCGCGTATCCGTACCAATACACCACTGACTATATCTACATTGCTGTAAATTTACTTGTTGCAATAATGGACATAATATAGGAGAACACTGTAAATCAACAAATGCAGCAACATTGACAAAGTTATCAAAAAATGATGCACGCAAGTGTTTATCAGTTTTGTCATTCAAGAATGTTACCATGTGAGATAAAATCACATCATTAGCTGAATAAAAAAAACAAAATTTAATATAAATAATTACATAAAACTCATAACAAAAATATACCTCTTTGGGTGCCAAAAAACTCGCATAGCTCAATTATATTACTATTCACTAGAGTTTGTTTCACAATATTGTGCGAATCAGTGAGAAGCGATGATACCGATTGTTGCACCATTTCATGTAGTGTAGCAAGCTCAGTCTCAAAAGCATTTGAGGTCGGTTCATCATCTTGCACATTTTGACAACACTTCAAAAACCTTAGACCTGTTTGTGCTAATTGTGAAATAATCTGAGCAAAAGTTGTCCTTACAATAACTGCATCATCGTGAGCCACCTAAAATCATCACATTTGTTTACCAATCAAATTTTTGTTTTCAATTTTACAAATAAATTTGATACTTACATTTATTAAACCTGGAAAAATATACTCAGGGAATGTGTTTGCATCACTAGGCTTCAAATTTTTAACAGTTGAAAGTGTATTATTCAAACCATGTAATGCAGATTTCCTTACACCAGGAGAAACATCTTGAATCATGTGAAACTTTAACAAAATATTTAAGCTCATTATTTTAGTTGAGTTACTATTTATAACACATGTTAATAAGAAAACAAAGTTGAAAACATGTTCCTTTTTAAAAACTTAAATATCTTCCATTTCAGTTAATTGGGTTTTTTTTAAATTGTCCCAAGATGTCAAGGTATTTATAATGAACTATATTTTAGTATTTCATTATTTTTTTATAGATACTATTATAAAAACCGCTATACAATTTTATAATAAAGAACATTTAATTTTATAATATATTTTTTGCAAAATGTTTGAATATAAGAATTTGACTTACAATATATGGTACAATTCTGTCTAAAACTGTTTCTGCTGAACAATACGTTGATAGTTCAAGTAAAACATCCAGAGCTTGTATTTTGGTTGTAGATAAATGCAAACCCCTGAAAATGCATATAATAAAAAAATATGAACATATCCAATAAAATTAATTGATGTATAATTTATAAACATTACCTATATTTTATTTACATATATAGATTTTAACTATTACCTAATACAAGAAGTAACTAATTGAACAATTAACACTAAACCATCAGTGCATTCTTCTGAATCATTTGATGGAAGCAACATATTAATTATACCGTTAATATCACTTTTCAATCTATAACGTAAATAACATTAAATTAGAGTAATTTGATTATCATTTAAACATACTAATGTTTTTACTTGCTAACCTATCGATTTTTTCGTCGGGCGAAATTATAGGATTTGTAGCCGAAAACATTTGTAAATATGGTTGAAGAAAAGAATAAAAATAATCGGGAAATATTTTATTTTTCTCTTCATCCAAATACAATTCAGCAGAACAACGGTCTGCTGGATTTAATTTAATCATGGATTTAATGAGATCCTAAAATAACAAATTGAATAAAATATTTCAAATGTTCATAAGTTATAACTAATTTTGTATTACATACTCTAATTCCTTCATCGTCAATAGTGTCAACGTGAGTGTTTGGATCATACTCTCCATTTCTATATGCCAACAACTGTGATAAATCAAAAGGTGGGCGACCATCTGTGAACATTTCTGCTAATGCACATCTATAAAATGAAAATAATATCGCCATGACGTATTATTTTTAAAAAAAAATTTATATATTTAAATATTTGTTATTTATTCTCTTTTACCCAGTGGAAAAAATGTCCATAGCTGGAGTCAATTCTCCTTTTTTCACATGATCTTCAGATGGTAATAACTGATTGCTAAGCTCAGCAGATGTCTTCACAAAACTACAGAATTCAATTGAATGTTCTCTTAACACTATTTAAGTAACATTATAGGTAACAGTTATATTATTTACCGTTCCGGAGCTATGTAACATAGCCTTCTACGAGAAGTATCAAAAAAGAACGAATAATCAGCAGGGTTATCGTCAGGCAGATATGTAGGTTTGTAGGAGGCGATATCTGTAAGTAACACCCAATTCCAAGATGTAATCATGATATTTTCTAACTTGATATCACCATGGCATACCTGTGTACAAACATTTTGAAATTAGAATTCACATTAATTAGTAATTCAATAAAAACATACGCCTAATGTATGACATTGTCTTAGAGCAAACAATATTTGAAAAGCAATGAATTTTTTCTCTATCATGGTCAAGAAAGGTCTGGTGCTGATTCGATCATATAAACTATACTTGACATATTCTCGCATCAAGAAAACAGCTTTGTCGGTCATCTAAAAAAAAAATTCAACAAGTGAAACCGAATTATCTCTAACGAAACCTGAAAGATTTAGTAAACGTACAACAACTTTCTGAAAACATAAGCAATTGACAGCGGACTGTAGTTTGGACTTAATCTCTTCAATGTGCACACGATGTTTAACCAAAGGCAACATTGGATCGTGCAACGCAAACACTTTGACAACAATCATTCCTTCTTGAGACTTGGCACGGGCTACTTTAAAAAACCTAGTACTCCCCAAGCTGTGAAACACAACAGAAAACAATTTATACCAAACCATTAACGTATTGGTATTGGAATTCAATTAAAATTACCTTGCATCGAACTGCAGTTGCGAGTGATCGGTCAGATAGTGTTCGACTGGAAATATTTCCGATGGCGCTATACCCACCAGTTGGTTGCCCATTTTCAGAAATATATAACCGCAGTGTTGATCACGGTTTTTGGGAAAATACGATTTGATGGAGAAACGATTGCGTGGACATTAATACTATCAATTTTCAGTGGTAATCATCAATCGCCCCAAACCCATAATTATTTTTAAAAGACGCACATATGTCAAAAACTGCCGTACAAGAACAAAAGTGAAAAATTAAACCTTTTTGGCTTTTTCAAACTACTGTTATCATTTTTCGTTCGCTTATCGCCTAAAATCGAAATGGTCTAATCTTATCATGAAAACGTATCAAAAAATAATAATAACTTGTTTTTGTTATGATTTAAGATATCGGTATATTATCTCAAAATTATAGTTTTCGTGGAGGTAACGGCAGCAAACAGCAAACCCAGGACAAAATAATTTTGTCATGACCAAACGGTTAGCCGCTTGTTGAGTTCTGAATGTTTAGTGTTTAGTGCAACAGGAGGTTGAGTACTTGAAAATATAAATATTCACGTCGGACACTTGGACGTGTAAGTAGCCATTTACCTTTAAAGTTTTAAATATGAATGCCCCACCGACGTTTGAATCGTTTTTGCTGTATGACGGAGAAAAAAAGTGAGTTGTTTTTGAGTTATCTACTAGTCTATTTGTTTTCAAGGGTTGTCTAACATTGATTTTTAATTTTAGGATAGTCAAAGAAGTTGATACTAAAGTGACAAACGCAGCAATTTTTACAGTCAACAAAGAAGATCATACTTTGGGAAACATGATCCGGAAGTGAATACTTTTGATTGTCATGGTTACTGATTATCATCATTGTGTTTATAATGTATTATTTTATTAATCTAGCCAACTACTTAAAGACCCTAATGTACTTTTCGCCGGATATAAACAACCACATCCACTGGAACATAAATTTGAACTTCGCATTCAAACAACATCTGATTATACACCTCAAGATGCTTTAACTAACTCTATAACTGATCTCTTGGCTGAACTTTCTTTGTTTGAAGAACGCTTCAAGGTATTATTTTTGAATAATTAATTGTTGAACTATGTAAATTGTTTTGGTGTACAATGTCTATGTAATTGAACAGTCTTCAAAAAAAATTCAAAAACACAAATACACAATGTTTGATAAAAAAAAAAGTAGTGATAAACTTATTTTTGTTAGATTGTACTCATCATTTTTTGACTATTATCATAATATCATTTGATAGAACTAGTTAAATTTGTATGTAATGTAAAATACAAACTTGTACTGTAAAAAAAATTATTCTCTAGGATTTTGTATAAAGCACAAAGTACTTTATCCCCATGGATAAAAATAAGGGGGGGCTGAGCCTTTTAATATTTAGCCATATGGATATGGATAATTGTATTACTTCAAGACTTCAATCAGTCAAGTTGTTTGTAAATGTTTAATGACATATTATATGTATTTAGTTTAACTGCATAAAACCTTTTTTGGTTAAATGTAAACACTAATACAATACAAAAATTTACATGTAATTTGTGATAGTTTTGAACGGTATCATAGATAAAATTGTGTTTGTAGTTGGTAAATTACAAATCTTCCACATTTTTGTCCTTGAAACTTTTTGGGCTCTTCCCCTATGCATCTGAGGACCCTATTTAAGTCCTTATTTGGGAGGTTAATCGGCTTCACAGGACAATTTGTTATATTTGATGATCTCAAGGTTAGGTTATCTCCACAATATTTGGATAAATTATCATTTTTCAGATATAATTTAAAATATCCCATAATGGTTAAACATACCATTGCTATAGACATATTTATTTAAATATTACAACTAACATTTTTATTATTTTTTTTTTTAGGAAGCGTTAAGGGAGAAAAAAGAAGGCCTTGATTAATATGATTAAGTATAACAGATTGTAATATATTCTGATAAGCAAAAAAAATAATAAAATTATTTTTTTATTTTTACTACTTAAGTTTTTATTCATAAGCATCCAGCCCGTGCTGATCATGCCTGGAGAATTTACCATTAATGTTTAGCTTATAACTGTAAAAATATTAAACATTAACTTTAGGTATAGATATAAATGTTTTAAATATTTATCAGGAGAATAATTCAACATTAAGAAAAAACAAATTAATTTGTAAGACTCAAGTATTGTTGACGTGTTTTAATAATATTGATATATTTTTGAAGATATTTACTTAAGTCAGCAAACAAAACTTATACAAATACAGTGCCAGATTTAACTACTGTGCTGCTGCTGTAAGCTCAAAAAATATTACCATCTTTTAAATAATTAGTTTCATTTCTTATTTTTTAATGTTATAGAACTTTTATTATTTGCGGAATCAATCAAATTATAATACAATTATGAGAACTACATTTAGGGGCAGACTGGAATACTGGATCACTGTGCTACTGTGTAATTGCATTTTATATCATATTAATAATACAATATTATGTCCGCAGGAATGGTAAAAAATAATCCACCTGGTATGATAATATCATTTTTGACATATTTTGTACATCTATTTAGCACATCTTGGTAGATGATAAACCAAATACTTATAAATAGGGCCCGGATTACAGTACAAAATGGATTATTTTTGGGGAAATCCTTGGCAATGCTTTTTAAGTACATTTGGCTTATCGGAAAATTGAAAACATTTGATTTTATTCGTCGTTTTTCGATCATTTTACTCAAATTTTAATAATTTTTAGGGTATAACACCATACAGTATCACACATATACAGTATTACAGTATTAAACTGAGTGGTAATTTTAAAAAATTTGTTCCAACCATTTATCATACTTAGTTTTTCAACTAGCTCAAACATTTTTGGTGGGTAGGTGGGGGCTGAAGCCCCTCAATAAGTTTACTTAAAAAGTAACCCTACGGAGCTTTGCCCACAACCACATCACTATAAGTCGTATGCATTATGGCAGTGATATCTAATTAGGGAATTGAGCAACTGTGATGGCTAGTTCTTCACGTACGCGTTATACCTCTAAATGAGTTGGCAGTAGATAACGTGCTGCTAATATCGAATTAATTTCAATCTTAATAATACCGGCCAATATCGTTAACGAAGTTAGGTTAGATCAAACCTTACTAAACCTAACCTAACCTAACCCAACGAAACAGCGCGTGGTTCGCGGCTATCAAATTATTGTCTATCTAAGTGAAAATGTAGTCCAGCTGCCTATCACATAGTCTTTACTGTAGATTTAACCTTTGATTTGTGATTTAAAGTACAATGTAGATACCAAACAATTAATATTACCTTAAATAAATCAAAATTTTTAAAACATTTACCATCTGCCTATTGATTATGGTGAGTCGTGACTTTGTGAATAACCACATTTGTAAATTAATTTCTAAAAGTTAAATTTATAATGCTACAGTGCCTAATTTGTTTCATAATAATGGGTCTAATGAATCTCAGTCCACCCCTGAGTCTCCATTGGTATAACCATTGATTACCTATAAATTATTAACATCTTTTTTATTGAGAAAATCTTGAAATTGCCATAAAATTAATAGGCTATAATTGCATACTAAATAAAATGACATTAATTGGTCAAAGTGTGTAAATATCTAATATGTCTCCAAACGTAAAAAAAATTTTAACAAGAAATCAAGATGATAATTTGCCACCTCTGAAATATGAAAAATTACACGAAGTATCGTTCAACGAGTTTAATAATCATAGACGTATAATGTACTATACTAGTTTATAAGCCTATCAACACAGGCGCAATTACAGGCTCCCCCCCCCCTCCAGAAAAATGTCTCTATATAGTTGGGGCTATGATCTATGTCTATCATGGTAATTAATTATTATACTGCAGAATGATTTCCACAGTCCACAAATATCTAAATTCTATGTAATTATCAATTCATATCTATAGCCGCGACATCCCAATAAACACAGTACGTGTTATATATGTTCATAATAAGAATAATTTTGATGTACTACAGTGGTCGAAGTGGGGGGGGATACGATAGGATGGCATCTCTCCACTTTTTATAATTTACATTTTCCATCCCTCCACTTATTTCATATGACTTTAAACGATATATGAGAACAATATATAAATTATGAAAGGCATCCCTCTACTTATTCTGAACCACTTCAACTGTATATTATGATGTATAGATGTACATGGTATTTTCAGATGTGAAGACAATTGAAGCATAAATAGCGGGTACGAAATAGTGCTAAAACTTATCTACTAAAAAAAAAAACATTTTTACGTGGTTTCTAGTAGTTAAAAAACAACATATATTATAAAATATTTTATAATATTATTACAAAATATATTTTTGTATTTATTTATACTATTGTTTAAATAGTATTTTGAACTACTCAATTACAGCAAAACTACGTCTTTCATGATGCTAAATTAAGCGAAAAATCTGCTGTTTATTCTTTATTCTATAGAATCATTGCGTGTGTACAGATTTATACTTGTATTTTGTGCTCATGAAAATAAGAAGTATCATATCCAAAACCATTAAAACTGCATAAAATAGGAACTCATGACCCTAAAAAAAATTTGATTAAAAACGTTTGTTAATAATTCACTACTTATCACTTATATCATACTTGATTTTCAAACAGTCCAATTTTAGAAATAATAACTACAAGTAAATTTCCAACTGCCACGGTACACAAATTGGCTGCTGAAAGAAATGACTTCATACTCGATGGAGCCTAAAAATGTATTATATAATAAGTCATTAGATGATAATTTATACTAATATAAGCATCCAGAGTATAGAACATAAAGATTCTTAAATATCACACATGCTAATATAAATATAAATATATATAATAAATACGAATTCACCACAATATGATGTGTAATAGTTAACTAATAATAACGAAAGTTAAAATTGTAATCTAGATATCTATATAAATGTGCATGTGTGAAATGAAAATCTTTGTTGGTACAGGGTAAACTCTGGAACTACTTATCAGATATTCTTGATTTTTTTAACGAAAGAGTATATCACGGAGAAGGTTTCTATCGCAATAGCATTTGTCTAAGTTAATAAACAATTGAGTTATTTATTAATTGAAATGTAAATTGTACACCTATAACTTTTTTAGTAAAAATACCTGAAAATAAATAGTAATCAAACTCGACACCACAGATGCTTCCAGGCAAGGTATCGACGTTGAATAATAAACAATTATTATAATTATTTGGTTTAGCCAAAAAAAGAAAACAATTAATTTTATCTGAATATCCAAGCGAATGTGTTACATTAGTTATTGGTTAAAACTATTTTTCTTTTGCAAACTTCGAGTCTCTACCTACTATCATAAGTACCCTCCAAAATTGTCTACAAGCGACATCCATCAGACGACGGAGATGATGACCAAATCCGAAAACAGTCGAATATCCATAATGTCATAGGCAAGTATACTTACAAACATAATTACAACGAAATTGTTCGGTAAAATACGATTGAGAATTTGATAAAAGTACCTAAATATTTTGGTTGAAATCAGCACAAAAAATTTTTTAATTGTATATATTTATACATATATTTTATTGTGCGTTTATATAATAGATCAGGTTTAAGCATTCATCAAATCGAATATTTTTTTATTTAATATTATGTCTTTTCTCCTTTCACTCAATTTTCTCGGCGCTTAATCGATCACAATGTTTTAATTGTCGATCGTTCATATTTTTACTCTCGATTGTCGAGACCCCAATAAATAGGTACCTTACTTTACATAATTAATATCACCACAAATATTTATTTAATACAAAATATAATATATATAATTTATTAATTATTAATTATGTTACTTGGGTAAATGCGAATTCCATTAATGTAATTAGAGACATTACTTCAGCTATTGAAATTAAAATCGTTTGTGGAACTTGCCATAGAATATGGATATATTTACCTTTTTCTAAAGTGATCAACTTGGCATTCTAAAATTTCAAACAATACAATTTTTAACATCAATAAATGTTTATATTGCCTATGCGTTTGAATTAGTTACCGTGTGGTTAACGTAATGGTGAAATAATAGGTCATTAATACTAACAGGGAGAAATTCAACATTTTGCAAAATAGGTTCATTATCCAAATATATGTCGTAACTGGAATAAGTATAAATACCAAATAAAAAATAATTCAATTATTAAGCATACGTCATAGGTATAAATATAATATAAGTATAATTTGGTAATACTTACATTCCGACAGGTAATTCATAATTTGTATCTTGGTTCGTTGAAAATTTAAAACTTATTCCAGACAATTTATTATTAGTATCCCTTAATGTAATGTTTTTTACGGAGAAATTATTATGCAAAATCCTTGTAAATTGTAATAATAATATTATATAATAATTAAACAATTTTTTTTTTATGGACATTATGGGCATGTCTCTTAGACGCACTTACCTAAGATTTGAATTTCCGTTCTTTAATTTTTTAAATTCGTTTAAATGTTTTAATTCAATATCAACATTATTTGTAGACGTTAACAAATATGATGAAACCTTAAATTAAAAAAGTATACATTTTTACAGTTGATTTATAAATGGTCAAAATGCCGAATGCTGTGCGATAAAATCAAAATAATTCTAACCATTCCTTTGTCGATGAAAACATGTTGTTTCAAAGTATTCGTTTTTAATTTGCACAAAGGATCTAAGTCTATAAATAAGACGTCAGTTTCATTTAATGCAGTTGAATTATAATTAATATGGAGTACATCTAATTTTTCAACACTGAAGTTTCCAACCAAAGAACCGGATATGGCTACATTGCAATCAAAACTATTGTATATTCTTAATTGGCCTCCAATCGATGGCATGGAAAATGTTTGGCCCTGAAAACAATCATTTAAAAATTTAAATCACCTATTCGCCTACTATTTCACCGAGCAAAATGAAGTGTATTATTTCTGAAGTAAAACGTTAACGAAAATTAATTTAAACTACGGTTACATCATAGAGTAAAACTATGAGTAACATTAAATGAAATTCTTAGGTACGTGTTTTTTTATATATATTATGTTGGTTGATCGCATACTATATGCTTTAATTATAAGTATGGTGGACCACGTTCATTGATATACCACATGTTTTTTCGACAAACTGCAAATATAGGAAGATCGACATAATTTCTTATTGAATTATCAGTATGAATATGAAATACTTTTTGATTTGTTATGCTAGAAAGCACACTAATCGAAACTTCTTTTGAATTGACGCTGCTGGGTACAAAATAGTACCAACAATTATTTGTAATCAAATTTCTAAGAGGTATATTTAATAGCAATTTGTACTCAAATAAGTGGGCATTTCAATAGAATTTGATTTAGATGAATGCGATCCGTTTTTTTTAATTTGCAAATATTAATTATTAGTACCAAGAAAATCAAAAATTAGCTATTTTGAAAGTAACAAATAATTTCAGCTTTGATAAAATTTTTGTCAGATCAAACAGAAGTGCTACAAAATTGAAATTTTCTGTAAAAATTCCCATATTTTGCTATTTATTAACATTTTTATTGAATTGCCGAAATGTACATGGGTACGGAATTATTATTAAATACTTACGATTATCGCGTATTGGACAAATGCAGCACATACAAATGATATTGCAGCAAACATTCCACCAAGAATGATTTTTCGAAAAGCTGTAGTTATACCAATTTTATACAAAAGTGGATAGATGACATTAAAAACTGGTATAAATATTAAAACGAACAATGGGTTAATTAAATGAATTTGATCAGGCTTTATAATCCAATTTAAAAAATCGATTTTGCCATTCATTAGTGTTCCTTGTAAAATCCAACGAGAACTCTAAAAAGTCATTTAACTTATTAAATATACTTTATACAATACACATTTATTTAGATATTTAAAATTTGTATACAGAAGAAATCAAAAGATAAACATAATTTTTATATTGATGTCACATAAGAATTAGTTGTGAAAAATGTAATCAAAATATTTATTTGAATTCATTAATCTGTTATAAAATATTAAAATATAGATTAAAACAGTGGCATACCCAGGGGGACTTAGGGAGTTTCAGCCCTTCTCATTGGCCGTGTTATGGTATAGGTCCTATATAATAAAAGGCAAAGTGCAAACAATGATATATCTGAAAACGGTGGTTTTGTAGAAGCATTTTGAGTATTAACAATTATATGTAGAGAGGTTATTACCAGCGCATCCGAAATGGGTCCCGAGTGGCGAGTACTAGGGTTAAATCGCAGATACTACACTAGTTGGGTCCGAGATTTTTTTTTAAATCAAACAAAAATATCGTCATTGACATTGATTAGCTAGATATATTTTTGGTTATGAATTTTTTGGTATTTTCCTTTATGAAATATGTCAGTGCCCATGCAATTATCTTAGATTATTTTTTGTAGATATTGAAAGGTAACTTTATAGTACAAAGTGTGTAGGAGTTATTGCCAATAAAACGATAGTATATTGTTAGACAATATCAGGTACAGATAATATCTGATTAACTTCAATAAAATATCCGAATGTTATGTAATGAATGCGAAAAACTTATTTGACATTTTTACCTCAAACAATTTATATTTTATATAGACTTTGAGGAAGCTATTCATTACTCGATTTTATTAGTGTAGCTGGAAACAAAAGTGAATATTAGAGTGATTCTGAATTTAGTAATTAGTAAATATCTTAAATTTTTTTCGACTTACCATTTCTACACCCAGAAGAGGTGGGCGCTTGTTTTACTGAAGATTTAATTAGTATCTAAAATTCTAAACGAACGATGATCGAATTCGAAAATTCATGGATTATGTGTTTGATAGTTATATTGATAAATAATCAAGATTTCCACCAAAACTTTGGTCGGAATTTAATGCATCGAAAATGAGAACCACAGATTCCTACGAGTCGATTCGCATTTTAATTTTATGTTTTACACAGCTCATCCAAATATTTATAAGTTTTTAGACGTTTTAAAAAACGTACATATATTTTAATAAGAAACTCAGAAATAATGAAAAAAAGAAACTGTATTATACTAAAAGAAAAATGTATAAAAGACAAATGAATGAAAAAAATGCAGGAATGATTAATCGATTTGATTTTGTAAAATTAATTTGTTATACATTTTTACCTAAACACGTGTGATTTTTTAAACAATATTTTAATTTTATACAACACCTATGTATTTTTTAGGTTGATTTATAACAATTTTAATATTTTTTCTTTGTTTAGAACCTTTGTGTAAAATTCTAATAATTTATATTTTTAATGGCAAAGAAACTAAAAAAATAAACTGTAAAAAACATTTTCAACCATACTTTTGGTCTAAATAAATCATAAACAGCCCTAAGTCTGTTAAATGGGAAGGAAAATTATAATATTTAGTACTCAAAAAAAAAATTAAGGACTCAACTTTATGTTGTACCTTCTAAAATTCCGGACCCAACTATAGGATGCAGCCGTTACGGTATATAACGTAATAACGACCTAGTATAAGGAGTGAAGGATATCAAATTTTGATTTACTTTGTTGAGCCCCCCTCCCCTTATTGAAAAACTTTGGGTATGCCACTGGATTAAAATATAATATTATCTGCCTACTTTATGGACATTATGACATACGTAAAGATCAACCTTTTTAACTAAAATAACGAAAAGCTTACTTGTTGATCAAGAAGTGTGTAAAACAATGGGACTGGAATTAACAAATACATAACGTCCAATGCTGATCGCAAATCAGATATCTCAAGTGCATTGTATTTATCATCTGCATATTCCAACCAATCTTTCCTTTTCACTTCATTTGAAGATGCGGTTATTTTTTTTTTCAATGCGTACTTTTGCGGAGAACAAAGATATTATAATATAGATATAGTTTATAATATCCTGCAACTATACAGGGTTATCCAACAAGCATGCTCACCCCCTTTTTTTCTTTAATAATGAAGTTTTTCAAAATCTGAATTATGCAATCTTTAAATATACTCAAGACCATATTTTCATATTCTTGAGATTTTTTGTACCACTTAAGTAGAGTCCTGTGGCGATACAAACTTTTGTTTTTCAAATGGGAACCCCTCTTTTTTACTGTAAATTATTTAGTGGATAATTTTTTTTGAGTATTTTGATGTATTGAAATCAAAATTCGAACTAGTAGTTTTCTAGTTATTACACATTTTGTGCTAAGGATAATATACTTCTATAGTTCTATAGTTCTATACACATAATATAAAATAATATGTAATTTTATATATATTCAGCAAACACTTAGGTAAATAGTAAGTGAAATCCTTCTTGATTTATCTAGTTATTTTTCTTATTCCATGTGTAGAACTGTATAAGCATATTCCTATTATGGATTATTATCCTTAATACAAATTGTCCAATAACTTGAAAACCACTCGTTCGAATTTTTATTTCGATACATCAAAATTCTCAAAAAAATTATACGCTAAGCAACAATAAAAAAAGAGGGGTTCCCATTTGAAAAATGAAAGTTTGTATCGCTACAGGACACTCCTTAAGTGGTACAAAAAATCTCAAGAATATGAAAATATGGTCTTTGAGTATATTTAAAGATTCCAAAAAACAGATTTCGGATAACTTCATTATTAAAGAAAAAAGGGGGTGAGCATACTTGTTAGATCACCCTGTATAGTTTATATAACTAGATGCGATATACCTATTTATTAAGTACATAATAAATTATAACCATATAAGCGCAACAAATTGGGATCTTCAGTCCACTTATTATAATTCACAGTTTCATCCATGCCTATGGTTATACTTATAAGTTATGACTTATAACTTATAAAAGGAACGGATTTATATGCAAATGTATATATGTATTGGAATAAGCTTTTTGAAATCTGATGAGGATTGTCCCCGATTCAGATTAATCTTATTATTTTGCGTATTTGTTGTTTTATAGTTTATATTTTTATTTATAGTACACATATATCGGTTTTATCTTATATTTTCAAGTCTACGTCCACATAATATCGGTAAAATTTTATCTACCTTACTAGACAAGAACTGTGTATAACACAGTGTTGGGAAGGAACGCGTTCCTTTAATAGGAACGAAGCTCGGAACGCGTTCTATTTAAAATATAGGAACGAGGAACGGGAAAGAGTTCCTATTTTTAAGGAACTTGAAAGAAAATTTCCGTTCCTCAAATAATGAAAAAAATAGTTATTTTTATTACGTTGAGTGCCAAAGTATTTATGAAGCGCATATTATAGTGTTTCCGCGCCAAAACCGAGCCGCGATGCCGTCTGTTGATTACTTGTCGACACCGGTTCCGCGAGCCATGGACCAATAAACGAAATACGTTCTCGAAATATTGATGTGTTTTACAAATAATCTGTATAACCAAATAATAATAATTTTGTCGTAGACAAATGGGAATCAAATTAATTTTCATTTAAGATTCATTGTGTGGAAAATCAGTTCTTCTCAAACACAACAAAATGTCAGTATAAAAATATATAAAAATAATATATAAATAGTTTGACTTTAAAGTAAATTTATGAATTGTTTTTTTCATTCTTCATTTCCATTTTTTAAAATAGGAAATAGATTGAATTTAAAAAAAACAGATTGTTGTATTATACTATTATCTCAATGTCCTACACTCCTATGGGCTATAACCTATAGCATGTCTCTATGTGTGGTGTATCTTGTATCCTCTTTAAAAGGAACTTTCCCAACACTGGTATAACAATTGCATTACAAGCGGCGTAATAACATCTCGCAGTGCGATGTAGCCATGTAGGCTGTTTTTAAGAAAAAATAAAATAGTCTTTATATATATATATATCTTACCCAACTACCCGTCTACCCCGCACTACAGTTTGTACGAGTAATCTAGTAATCAAAAAGCGATCTTATTAGCATCACTTTTTTTTCTAGTTTGTTCACCTTTTAAATCCACCTTGCACTCATTGTTTGTCTAGTAGTATGAGGTCTATGTAAAATTACTACTGGTCGTTATAGCCAAGAATAAGACATACTTATATGCGACATTTGTATACATATTAATGTAGATAAATTCATATGATAGTTTAAGTGTTCGTCTCAAACTGATCAGCCATTGTCGTGAATTCGTGCGTATTATTTTTAAGGGTAAAATTGTGTCAGGTTTTATGTCTAAAGATTTTTTATGTTGAAGAACTTGACGACGAAATACCCATTTTTAATTAATTTAATATAATATTACAAATTGTATTTTATTTTATTATTCAATTTTAGGTTCATATTTTAAAATAAATCCATATTTTGTAGCACATTAAAATATTAAAAAAAAAATTATTTTGAGGACTTTTTGTGCATATAAATCCGTTCCCTAACTTAGTTATAACTTGTACCTATACAGTATATAAGGTGTCCCGTGAGAATGTGAAAATATACACATTGTCGACAGCCGTCGAGAGGGAGTCGCCTACATATAAACGAAAAAAATCATGAAATTAATGAAATTATGATGTTAAAAGGTCAAAATTTTCAGAAAAATAAACTCTACAAAATGGATATCTTCAATTGTTTCAAAAATAAATAAATTAAGTATTTTTTTAATTTTGTTACCAACAAATTTAATTAAATCAAAAAATTAAATAAATGTGGTCCTTGTCTCTGTGAGTCTAATAGAAAAAAAAACAGATTTACGATATATTTATTATCTCATGAGATATCGCAATATGTAAATCTTCAGTATAGCCGTACATGATATAGTCAAGCCTGGGCAAGTTAATCATAATATATTTAACCGAGTTAAGTGAAGTTGATAGTTTATATAAAAATGTTTGAAAAGTTCAAAGTGATCCTAATTTTTTTTCTTACTCACTTAAGTTAAAAGTTATATGAAAACTTACAATTAATTAAGATATGTTGTTTATTTATTTATTATCTAATATATAAATAGTCAATAATATGGTTTAAAATATTAAAAACTAAATGTTTATGCAATATGCATCATCAATAATAATTTTATTATATTTATTGTAAAATTATTTATAAATTAAAGTAAGTTGGATTTGATTAAAGGAAATATTTGTTTATTAAGTTTGGATCAATAAAAATCAATAAAGTTAAACATTAAGTTAATGAAAATTAAATTTAAAAAAGTTAAGTTAGTAGGTTAAAATTAACTTAACATTCTAGGTTTGCCTTTAGGTTGCATATAGGTATAAAATATAAATAATAATTATGTACTAAATAAGTATTTTTGTTTAAAGTTATAAATTTAATAGGTACTCTTACAAATATGCATCCAATTGAAGTTGTAATGATACTGAACGTGGGTTTGATGATCGTATACATGTCCTTGGCACTTACAAAGAATACTCAAAAATTCATGAAAAAATCAAATGAAATATAAATATTTTTATAACGTATTAAGTAAATAAATACAATAACGAAAAATATTCAAAACAATATTTACGTAACAAGTGGGTAGTCAGGTATAGGTTATACTTATTAAGTATACGATATAGGTAGGACGTGGACACGTGGTACCTAGGTAAATGGTATAACTATACTATTTTAACCAAATATTAGTGTTTCTATGAATAATCGGAAACTTGTTTATTCGACATTTCGGCCTAGACAAGTAATAACTACTATAATAACCAACTATTGTGTTGTAGCCTATAATATGTATATGTGTACTAATGTAGTTGGTTAAGTCGTATATTTTAATTAATTTATAAGCAGAATTATTAATAATAACTTACCTATTGAGATCATCATAAGTAAAGCAGGCACCCCAAACGCTAATGGAAAACATGAATCTTTGCCAAAACACTGAACTGATTTTCTCAGCTCTGGTGTAATTGATGTCGATAACAATGATCCTAAATTGACAGTAAAGTAAAATATTGAGAAGTACATTTGCAGACAATCTTCTTGATCTGGCATCACAAATTGTTCACCACCAAAAGCCGCGACGCATGGTCTTATACCACCTGCTCCGATTGATGTTAACACTAATCCAATTATAGTAAATAATCTGCAAATAGTAGTAAAATATAATATTTTAGTGAAATTGAAATCATTTTTTATTTTAGTAATAATATATGAATACAATGATTATAGTACAATAGTACATTGCATTAATGTACATGACGAAAGGAAAAATAATGTTATGTATTTTAGTCTTATTAGAATAGGTACTAGGTAGATACCTCTGAAAATGTATACTGACTGAAGTGACAAGTGATGAAATAGCCACTATGATATTTCCCAATGCGTGTACAATAGACAAGATGAAGATAGTCCTGGAAATATAAATATAATATATGTATAATTTTGTTATATGATAAAAAATTTCTTTCATAACAAATGAAAATATAAAACATATTTTAATAAATGTTTTTATAAATCTTGTCAAGATATATTGATATATTATTATCTTAATTACTTGGTTAAGGTATTATCATTAATACTATGATACTCGAATCTAAATATTGCTCTAACATATTTGTATAGGTACTAGTATTAAATATAATTGACTACTCATTAAAAAGAATATATCTAATATACTAATATACATTATACAGAGTGTCCCGTGAGGATATACCCATTATAGCCACAAAAACCGGTTTTTTGCTATTTTACCTATTAACTAAAAAATTGATTAAAAATCAGGAGATTAATAAAATTAAAATGTTGGAACGTCAATATTTTCAGAAAAATGAACTACAAAATGGCTATCTTAAATTTTTTTTTCAATGATTAATAAAAAGTTAAAAAATATTTTTTAACTTTTTTACCGAAACATAAAAAAAAATTAAAACATGAATTATTTGTAGTGCTTATCTCTATGAGTCTTAATAAAAAATCAGAATTATGATATCTACATTATTTCAGGAGATATCGCAATGAGAAAGTCCTCACAGGACACCTATATACAAATCTCGTGTCACAATGGAAAATGTTTATTACCAAACTCCTCCGAAACGGCTGGACCGATTTTCATGAAATTTTGTGTGTAATGTGTATATTAAGTAGGTCTCAGAGAGTGTTGTAAACTTTCATACCCCTAGGTGTAAAGAGTGGCCACACAAAATATTTTTAAAATTTAAAAAGTAAATTGTATAATAATATAATAATACGCACCGGGCGTACAACAACACTACACAACCACATTCGGTTACCTACCGAATATTAGTATCAATATAAATTATAACTTTTAAACGATAAAATACATACAATCGACATTAAAAAAAAAAAAGAGTATTGCAATAATATTAGGAGTTTTGGCAATTTTTGATGAAATATTTTTGTTTTTAAAAAAACAATTAGCCATACAAACTAAAGTCGCGGAACTCGCAATGCTACAAGTCAAAGATATAAAATATCAAGGAAAACATATAATTTGACTTACGAAAAAGTCAGGTTGCAGGTTACTGGAAACCCGTAAAATTTGTATATAAACGTGTACAATGTATATATAATATATACACGTATATATATACGTTATGTACAACGTTTATTTTAATTAATAACTTATTTTCTTAAATTTTAGTGGAAATTAGTTTTTTTTTTATTTTTTGGTTGCCAATGGTTAATCGAGCAGAACAGGTTTAAGCATGCATCAAATCGAATCTTCACACATTGCATACCAAGGAGGCTGAGTTGCACTTAGAGCTGCTCATCGGAGTGTCCACAATCAAAATAAAAAATAAAACATATTTATTCATATAATCAATAGGTAATCATATAGATAGTAATATAGTATGGCGGGGTCTGCAATCTACCACAGGTGGATTGCCTACCTGATAATATACATGCTCGCATTATCACCATCAAGTCTCTTATAAAGATATGGCATTTTTAACGGGCAACAAAATGCACGGAGTCAGCTAGTTATTTTATAATTTATCTTTGCATTGGATTATTGGAATCATATTAATAAGTTAATAAGGTTTTTAATTAGGCTGGTACAGTGGTACCGAATTAGTTTCTGTTTGAAAAATGTATTTTATTAAGGTTAGCCGAATTGGTTCTCGTTGAAAAAAGGTATTTTATTAAGTTGAGCCAAATTGATTATCGTTTTATTACTCACACATTCCTACTCGATTTTACAGGCGTATTACTGTCAACTTTAAATTAAGCTTGGTAGAGTACTTATATAGGCTATAGCCTATCGAGTATAGAAATTTGTGAGGGTTGTACGAGTTGGTAAGTAAAATCTTAAATGACTCAAAAACATAAGATACCTAACTAATAAGTACTGACACTTAACAACAAAGTTTTAGTAAAATAAAACAGAAATCCCTCGTTGCTGGCGGAGGATAGATTTTGCAAAGTCACATGGTTAATCGAAAATCTAATTATTCTATATTTTTGTTAAATAAAGTTGATTCAGTCGTAAAAATTTTTAAGAAATACTTTTCAAATGAATGAGTACTTATTAATTTTTAAAAATCATAAAAAAATAAACCACTTTACTTGGATAATTTTTTTACACTCAAAAGTTTTCTAAAAACCAGGTAAACCTAACCTAACAATATAAATTTAAAAAAATCATGTAGGTACCTACAAATAATAAATACAACGCTTTTGTTTATTTTACTCACCTATATTTTCCCCAGTATGAATCTGCGATGATGGCTCCAAACAATGCTGATACGGATTGAAAGACAATAAACATATGAATTATAACCGTGGATGTATCACGGTCATATTTTTGAACAGTTGTAAAAAATAAAACCAAAATAGCTGAAAACGTATGAATAGTTAAAAACTAAACCAACATTAATATTAATGTTTGTGTAAAGAATTACCTTTAAGTCCATAATAACTAAACCGTTCACACAGTTCGTTTCCAAATATATACCAGACTGCTTTTGGATAACTCTATTTATTAAACAATTAAGGTAACGGTTAAAAATATATGTATATATATATTATACAAAAAATAAATGTTATAATAAAAGTACTCACGTTATTTTTTTTTTTCATTATATAGAACTCAGACTCTATTACCTAGTTAAATAATTAAATCAATTTTATGAAATTATAAAAAATGATTAATATTTAATTATGACGACAACGTTATAAAAACAAATATGTTTTCATTAACCACTTCACATATTTTATAAAACACCTATTTGATGAAAAATGTAGTACAACTAAACGGTGTTTATAATTATTTCATAGACCAATCAGCTAAATAGTATAATGGGCATGTATTATCTATCTATTTTAAGTTTACACGATCACATTCGAATTGCAATTGAATCGTTTTTTTTATTTTATTAGCATATACCTCACGACTACGTATATAGGTTATAGATAGTAGATATAGGACTTACTGTCTTAGAACTATTCACTTTTATGTCATGAATGAAACGTATGATTTCTTTAAGCGTATTAATGATTAAACCAATTCTTTATCACCTATTGTTTACTTTATATTAAGTCCCTATACTTACCTACTTTTTTTGTTGTGTTTTTATGATGTGTCAAATCAACTAAATATCAAATTTTAAAATAAAAACAAATCAACAAAGTCACAGTCATTCGTAACTAATTGCCCATGTCCTCCCAATATCTAAATGCACGTAGACAACAAATATGCCCGTGTAACGTAGTCGATAGTCCTCTAACCAAAGATAAGAAGTGACACACCACATGATTTACAATGCAATTCCGTTGATGCGTAGCACTTTCATTGATTACGTCAAAAATATGACTTATTTTCTTGAGATACAACTAGGGCAATAGGTACCTTATTCCGGGCCCACTCTGAACACTAGATACGCCAACAATTTCGGTTTAGATACCACACGATTTGTTGGTGTTTTTTGAGAAACATAATAAGTATTTCAAGGAGTTAAGAACATGGTGCAAAAAAAATTGCACAAATCATTATTTCGGAAAATATGTCCTTCCGAAATTTGCGATTTTACTTTTTTGCGCATACGCATACGCACCTAACTTTACTGTTGTGTGCCGCACCTATAACGTATTTTGATTTTTTTTTGCGTAGGTATTTACTAAACTCACATGAAAATAGCTATGAAATCAGAATTTGCAATGTCAGCAAGTCATCTTATTTTTTGAATAAAGAAGCTTAGGTTAGAAATAAATCTTAAATCTACTATTTAGAGCTATCTAACTACCTAAGTCTTAATTTTATTTACATTTACTTTTCCTCCTCAATGGTTTATAGAGTTACATTTGTTTAGGTTCACGTCTATCCTTCGGATGGACAGGTAACCCAACAAATGAAAGGTTCATTTCAAAATAAATATTTTTTTCAACAATACCTGTTGCTCATTTGTCGAAGTCGCTTCTTCTGCGTTTTTATTGTCAATTTGAACATCAATCTGATTACTTTGAATTTCATAAGCAACAGCTAAACAACTTTCTATTTTATCTATCTTTTTTGGACTATTTTTTTTTAATTCCGATTCCGTCTATTACATAATTTTATATTTATAGATGGGTAAAGTAATGAGAAATAAATTTGTATAATTTAGGCACGAGTATACGACATAAGCTTACTTTTTCTGGATTTGTAGCAGCAAAATATGAATGAAGTTTTGGAATTTTTCTGAGCAAATTATCGGTTTTTTCTAGTTTTTCTTTTGCCGCCTTTTTGTATGCTGCGCCGCTTAATTTAATTCGTTTGTCTGACATTATTAATATAAAAATATTGTTACCTAGGTATTTAATTTTGCAATTAACTCTTATTACACTATTTGATGTCAAAATAATATTTTAACTGTCAAAAAAAAATCATCAAATTGAAAATATATTTGCGCATCTAACAGTACAATGTACTGACTGCTGAGATAAAATATAACGATTTACTTGTAACCGAATATGTTTGAGAAAAAAACGTACAGAAATAATGAAAATAGTTTATACGATAACAGTACAATTATTAGAACAAGTTCTTAATTCTTATCGCCTTTTGACATGCAGCGGTGGACGGCGGCTTTTTCGTGGTATTTGTAAACGAAATAATATGTACTTATTATAGTTATACAGTCACACAAAAAAAATTAAAATTATAAATTTTTTATTTTATGTTAAATATAAATGTATTTATGTAATAAATTTTAATTTTATGATCCTCCAAAATTTGCCGCCCCGTCGCAATTGCCCCCCTTGCCCCCCGTTAAACGCGGCTCTGATATGAACCTAACCTAGCATAAAATATATAGATATATATGAGAGCATCCCTGACCTTGGTGTAGATGGATAACCTAACAAGTAAACCTAGTAGACCTTTTAGACCATCGAGGTATTGTTCTTAACTCGTCAAAATATACAAATGCTTTGTAAAAAAGAAAAAGCCAAGTGGTACCTAGCTTAAGTGAAACCTTAGGAAATGGTTAAGTAAAATATTTTGTTTAAGATGATTCAATGATATTAACTGATATTAAACAAATTAGAAGCCTAAAAAATCACATTATTAAATTCATTTTTCATAAATACAGTGAAATCTGTATATAACGGACAGTCATAATATGACCAAACTAATTGTCCGTTATAGACAGGTGTCCGTTGTAGACAGGTTTCAATGTTTTAAAAATTAAAATGTTTAAGTACATTTTACGTATTGTTTCATATTTTATAATATGTACATATTAGGTATAATCGTTATTAATATTATACATATATCATAATAATTTATTTATTAATATAAGTAAAAATATATGTATTAAACACATACATTCTACATTATGAATTGAATTTTAATTATTTATTACAATTACAATTATTAATTTTATATTATATACACACAATAACACATTATAAATGTATTATATGTACATACTATTATATTTGTTTACATTTATTAATTATTTTTAAAAAAATTATTCTATTGATATTTGTTTTTTGAACTTCGATTTGGGCATTTCCAACTTGTGATGGATAATTAATTCGCTCATATATGAAAATCCTTTTGTTTTTAATTTAAAGCTTTACGCGGCACGGGAGGTGGCATTGCTAAGGAAAAGATGTACAACTCTGACTGCGAACAGTGCGAACCGATATAAACTGAATAAAAACGTTTGATACTCATGGTTATCATATTTTATACTTATTGCAATTTATATCTGGATATCTTGGACTGTATAAATTCAATAGACAATTATAGCGTTATCGTAATCGGCGATAATGTAATTGGTCGTAATCCATGTTTTCACTGAATGACCCAATTGCGTTCCTTATCGACGCTGTTTCGTAGAATGTATGTATGTTTTTTTGTCCGTTATGATATTGTTGGATTAAATATTAGTGTCCGCGTCCGTAATAAGGAGTCTGTTATAGACAGGTCGAAATACATTAGAATGCCTATCTTTTTGCCGGGACCTGGTCATTGTGTACGTTAAGAGAGGTGTCCGTTATAGACAGGTGTCCGTTAAGTCAAGTTTCACTGTACTGTAAACCAAGTAAACGAATATATATTTTACCGAGATTCAGATAATTACAGATAAATGTTTAAAAAAAACCACCCCCAGTATATTTTACACGGCAAAACGGCAGTAAGTACATTGATTGTCGACATATTAAAAAACTATTTTTACAGTTAACTATGAGTAATTTCAATTATCTATACATTTAAATTTAAAATTTGCAACTCTAACTTTGTAAGGAAATAAATTGTATCGTATCTAGTACAGTTTATTATGTCATAAGTAATTAAGTACGTAAAAAATTACCTTGGAGGAATTAAGATTTAAACATCTTATAAAATAAAACACACAAGTACTTACACAAATAGTTTATTGAACCAAATGAACGATAACCATAAGATATGTCTGATGTACTTCATATTAATGTCTATGATCTTTTTTCTGAAATCCATACTAATAGGTAACTAATAAGTAATAAGTATAACAACGGTATGAGTAAAAAAAATATGCATATGAATTATATTATAAATAATATCGATGGCTACACGGCACAAGACCTCTTAAGTAAAAATTTTCAAAAAAAAGATTTTTTTTCTTTTATTGGATGCACTGTGCATTTTAATATCATAATGTTTTTCCCGGCATTTTCGTGAGGATAATTTTAAAAAAATATATCATTATAAATTTTACACAATTTTTTCGTAATGTAAAATGCAATTCTAATGTAAAATTTGATAAAATCGACTAACTAGGTTTTGCGGTGTAGCCATCGCCCATCGATATGTAATTTATCATTATAAAATCTGCTTATTTTTTTTTAGATTCCACTTCTATAACAAGTCTACCTAAATAAAAAATAACAATTATTAAAACCTTTAAGATATTATAAGCTCGTTTTAATGAAATATTTGCAATAATATTGCATAAGGTAAACCGTATACAATTATACATATCATAATCTACCTACTCGTCATGTAGATTTCATGCATAAATGATAAATGCATAATTGCAACAGAATACCTACAGAATAGAAAATGTTAGGTACAAGTTACAAGTTACAACTTACATTATACCTACTCAGGTACCTACTTAATAGTTAATAATATTATAATCTGTCACTCACGAATCGCTAGCATACCATACTTTAAAAAATGCTTGGCGTAAATATACGAATGTTTATCAACATTGTATCTACTTATTTTTTTTTTACATATTACATTTATTGGAATATATTATATAACACATACAATCTGTAATAACAGTTATAATCACCATAGGCGGAAATCCATTAGAATTTCTGGGGGGGCTAAACTAAAATAAAAACTATATTCAAATAATTTGTTAGATATCGAAAAACAAAGAAACACATTGTGTCGCATATTTTGTTGAATTGAATCTGAAAGCATTTTAACAGCCTATAAGTACACATAAATACAACAAAAAAAGACCATTAAAAGAATAAAGTTTATTAAAATTATTGTAACACAATTGTTCTATTTTTTCTTGCAAATTTGTTGATTATGGAGTCATTGTCAATATGCTTTACAATATCCTTTTCAATATTAAGTATTGAAATTGTGTTGAAACGATTTTGAAGCATAGATGTTCTTAACCATGTTTTTAAGCGTCTCATTGCCGAAAAAGAACGCTCACATGTTGATGAACTAATTGGAAGAGTGATCGCCACTTGCAACAATTTGTACACATTTGGGTAGACTTGCTTTGAGACATATTTTTTTATATCTTCAAGTTTAAAATCATTTTTATCGCATGAACTTTTAATACAATTTTTGGCAACTGTCATTTCTGATCTTAAATCTTGTTTAGATATGTCCAACAAGTCCTGAAAATATTTTTTGGAGTAAATCAATTTATTTAAATGTATATCATGCATATTATTCAAATAGTATATACCTGATAATGGTCTTTTAAAACATTTGGTGATTCGTGTGTTAGATTATTTTGTTTTTTATTTACATTAAAAATATCATAATATGTAGTACTTTTAGACATTTTATTATTTATTATTATTTTATTATTAAGGCTCACCAACGGTTAAAGAACATTTTAAAAATACGAGATATAAAAATATAAAATAATTACGGAGTAGCCACTATTAAAACAGATTAACACACTAGGTATAGCGGCGACGGCGGCGGCGGCGGACTTGTTTACAATGCGACGCGTGTTACTTCGTGCGGGACTATGCTGCGGACTGGTAACTGACGGTTTAGTTTTTCTGATATATATAGATGCGAGATAATGCTCTCGATTGTTCTCGAATAATCTTAAAGATATTATGACGTTATCGATTATATAATGTTTCTCGAAGGTTCTCGATAAGCACTAACGTACGAGAACATTCGCGAATAAGTACTGTACAATTAGTAAATATATATATCATATATTTTCACATAAAGACGACAAAATTTTGGGGGGGCTATTACAATATTTGGGGGACTAAGTCCCCCCAAGCCCCCCCCCATTTCCGCCTATGATAATCACAGATTAAGAATATATAGAGAGGCCATATCGTATCTACTCTATGCAATAGTTTTGAAGTAAGGAAAAGGTGATCGTAGAAAAAAACAAAACATGTAGGTATGACATGAAATCTTGAGGACAGTAGAAAATTGCTAGCAACCTTGCACTCACGATACAAGTTTATTAGGCCATATATTTTACATACATATACCTATATATGATGTGTAGGGCAGATGACTTTTAGCATTTGTATATTTGTTTTGCACGATCACAAAAATAACAGAGTAAGAAACAAATACGTTTCATGCTGAAAAAAAGCTAGTTCTTACAATTTATTTTGCATATAATATATAAATGCATATTTCGAATTTTTTTGGGGTTTTAGTGCATATTTCTTCGACTAACCTAACCATACGTTAATATCCATATTTTCAATAATTTATCATTTTATCAATATTTTTACCGTCAACGTTTTTATTTAATTTTAAATTTAATATACAACCAAAATTATGTTGAATTTTAAATTATTTTAAATTTTGATCATATTAATATGATTGTTGACTGTTCCTACACGCATGTTTTTTCTAGAGACACGTCTCGAGGATGGCTGATTAAGTTTATTTTTCGGTTATTATTTTATTTATGCACAGATATTGTTCACTACATAAGATATTATCTACCAATACGGGCCACGGGGACGTCGGATGTCGGACGTCGGTCACAGACATCAAAATTTAAATAAAATATATTCAAACAAAAAAATCTTATTTTTGAATGCATATTTTTAATGCATTATAATACACATAATAATTTTAAAATGCATATTTTGTACATTTTAGTGCATATATGGTGATTTTTTAGAACTACAAGTCCTCTGCCTTAATTATGTGTAGTTATTATTTTTATTATTATCAGTTCAACTTAAGCCAAATTGAAACACCAACGCCTCTTATAAGTTTTTCGGCGGATATATAGGAATATTTACTGAGTTATGTTCAAGAATAAGGGGATGGGGTGCCGGGGTGGTAACGGAAAATCTTGAAAGACGAGGGGGCCACTTCTGCGACATTCAGTATAGTCCAAAATCTGAGTGTTGTGTATGGTTCCATACGTAGAAATTAAAGGGGCATAGTAATTACACGAAGTGATGTAGATGAATACGTTTGCATTTTGTAAATGGTGGATTTTTTTGGAGCTCCCCATAATTAGATAGGTAACATAAGTCCAAATAGGTTTCATGAGGATTTTGTACTTATAATTTGTTTAACTGGAAATGGGTACAAAGACTTCATCTAGAGACCTAGAGTTTAGCAATTATTGTTTTGTATAGCAGGCCTAATTTAAGCGTTTTTTAAGGATCAGACATTCAGACCTAAGTATTTTATGCTATAATAAACGATGGTGTTATTTTATAGATAAATCGAAGGGCCTTGTCTAAGAGTTAATATTATATGTGAAAATGTTTATTATTTATTTTTATTTTCCATTTGGAATACCATACTTCCATGAAGTGGGGTAGACAGAAATTTTAATTGGGGGATTGGGGATATTTATTCATTATTTCTAAGATAAATCGCAGGATAGCGCCCTGACTAATATTATACATAAAAATAGTAATGGCCCATAGGGGATCCATCTCCCACATATACCTCATGCTACCATGTCGCTATGATGGTGCAGAAGTTGGCTGCAGTGGCGTCATTTGGAGGGTGGCAAGTTGGGCGCTGGACATTTGTCCCCGTCTAATTTTAAAAGCAGCCCAATCGACTGGTGCCTGGTTATTTCCGATAATCCTTAATTATATAATATTTAACTAGCACAAAGACATGTCTATTTTTATGCCTATTGTGTACTGAGAAATTATTGTACAAATTGATAATTGGAATAAAATATTTATTTTATATATTTTCTAAATTACCTATTTGGGCTGGTAAAAACTTTTGCCCCCTCTATAGAAAACTGAAATAACACCACTGAACTCCCCGGTCGTACTGGTACTGTGATAACTGCTGCCAATAAGTCACCATCAGTGCTTTATTGGCCTTATTGCAGCTGCAGTTCATTGTGCTGGAATTGCAAACACATTTGCTCGACTGTATTCATGAATATTAAATAGGTACTCATAGAGTCATAGGCACAGGCACACAGCAAATGCTGTTAGTGAATATATTCGTACCATGGATTTCATAATATATTATAAAATCAATGCTTCTGCAGTAAAATTAAATTCAACAAAAAAAATATAACTCTGTATGACAGACGACAGTAAATAAATAAATATAATATCACCGAAACATTAATATTTTATCATGTAAGTTAATATACATTATGTATATATATAATTTTATGATACAGTGAAAAAACAAAAAACTAGTATTAAAATAACAATAAATTACATATTGACATTATAGTAGTGAGTCTTCAGTATAACATATTTGTGTATGCAGTAAAAGATAACATTTTAATTGAAGCTTGTTTGCTAGAAAACTATGAGTACATTAACTGTATTAAAAAAACAACATTTAATATGGATAAGTTAATAACAATTTGAAAATATACTAAACTACAAGTGTTGCTTATTAACATAACTACTCATATAAAATTATTATTTAACGGTCCAAGTATCGTAATTAAACTTTCCAATTGTTCAACATAATGATTTCCCTGCGTTTGCACAGTTTTCAATACACTCATGTAAAACATTTCTCTTAGCTTTAAAAACCGAGAAAAAGACTGTTCCATACTGATGAACTCTGAATGTAACCATTCAGTATTTTTCAAGTAAAATTGACCACTCACTAATGCTTGATAATAAGTTAATATTTCTATGTATATTTTGTTCAACATAATGAGTTTATCTTTGAGACCAACAATCATGAAACACCTTTAAACATACAAATTCATTATACATCAGAAAATATAGTGATAATAATGATTGTAAATGTTAATTATAATAACAATTGATTATTTGCATATTTATTGAAAACTTGGCTCTGGTATTTTTTTGGTATTTAATGTAGAATTTCCTTAAAATGGAACTGAGGTACTACAGCAACTACATAAATTAATACCAAGAAACCAGCATCTATGAAAATGTTTATAACAGTATCAGGCATTAGCAATAAAATTTAAATATAATTTGTGTTTTCTGAGATTTTTGTACAAAATTGATAAACTATTCTACTCTATATCTGTCAACTTTAAATTGTACAATGGTTTATACTGACATCATATGTTGGGCTACCCCAATACACATACTAGTTATAATAAATTAAATATTTTTAAATTGCATATATTTATGTTATTACTTATTAAATATTATTATTCAAATCATACTAACCGTTTTATCATTTTATGCATGTATTGTTTGTGACACGTAAATAAATCATCATAATTTTTTACATTTTCAAAGTTTTCGTTTAATTCTGACCAGCATGTGCTAATTACCACTTGCTTATAATACTGCTGAATAGATGATACAAATTGAGTCATCCAATGTTTAAAAAGATTAATCTATAAACATAATTTGCAAAATTACATAAAATAATGAATGCATATTGCTAAGCTTATTATAATTTATACTATAGTATTAAAAACCAATGATATTATTTTGACAGATTAAACAATGCCTACTAATTACTGGAAGGCACACATTAATATTTTGTACATGAAAATGTCTACACATATGATGTATATAATAGTATCTAAACTTACCTTTCTAAACTGAAATCCTGTATCATTTTTATATACATTCAATATTTCCCTGGCTTTTAACAAACTCCATGACACAAATTCTAATTTATTGGCAAACAAGAAAATTCGTCTATACTTCAATAATATTTTGGTTGACAGAATCATGTTCATTGGCCACTCAGGTGAATAATTTAATTCTATACATTCCACATCCTTAATAAAAATTTAAAATAATTATTCTATGAGAAAAATATGATTATTGATTATTTTACTTACTGAAATGTCAATAAATCCATTTAGGCTTGGAATAAAAGTCATCTCCAATGTCAAATTATGTAGTTCATGTCTTGGAAAACTATCTTGAATAGCATCATCTACAATAGATTTCAACTTGACCGGATTGAAGATGTTAGTTGGTTGTTGTCTGTTTGTCACAATACCATCAAATAGTGTCTGGCACAGTTTAGATGAAAACGTCCAATTCATCAAAAAGAAGCACTGAGATAAGTAATATAGATGTTCCATTAGTTTTTCTTGGTAAAAGTACATGTTCAATATTTGCTTATCACAAACACTCTTTTGAATGCGAGCAGGTATTAGTATTGAATGTGGTACATAGTCTATCATGTTCATAACATCAAAAATGTTGCTATTATATATTAACGAATCGTTATGATCCAAAAAAAATCCATAAGGCTTATTAAAGTCATATATATTATTAACTAAAGTCCAATCAGGTATTTGAAACAATTCATAACTTTCATCGTTAGAATATATTTTGATGTCTGTAACATTGGTTATATTATCAGTTGTATTACGATAGCTATCTGTAATCAAAAAATATATTACATCAATTAATTACTACGTACTATATTTCATGTATTGATTAAAGTATTAAACAAGTCTCAATAACTAAATTCCAGGGTAGTTGCTTTTTTGAATAATAAGTTAAAAGTGTACCTCTAGGTCAAATGGAAGTATTAATTAATTTTTTATTAGTAGCACAGTATGTTTAAAAAAAAACATTGAATATAATGTAATCATATAATTTTATTTTATACTATTGTTATTAATTTATAAGGTAATAACATCTTAGAAAGTGTGAACAGGATTATGATACAAATAGGTTAAAATCAGTCTAAACGTTTTATGAATTCCAATAAAATAACTGAAACTGCCTTTTATTCGTAAATATTCAATTCAGTATGTGAAAATTGACTAAAATAACTATATTTTTGATATTTTTAAATACTTAAATTGAAAAAATAGAACATTTTGAATGTCTATAAATAGCATAGACCAAAAATCTATATTATATTTAAAAAATACTAAGTTTTTTAATACAACAAAAAAATTTTCACCAAAACTGTCTTTACATAAAAACGCGATGTCTTTCTGCATTTTAAATTTTTAAATTTTAATAATTACCAGTATTGTCTTTTAAACAATCAGATCCAACAATTGATTCATATAAATAGCAGTTTGACATTCTTTTTACACAATTTACATTTTTTAAACCTGGGTCATACTTGAAATAAGTTGAAAATTGTTTATAAGCCTTCTGGGAATCAACAGCATCGAAACAACAAATTAAATTAGGTAAAAACACATTCTGAAAAAAAATGAAAATATATAAGTATCAATTATAAATACTACAGATAAAAATAATTTTATTTTTACTTACTAAGTCGTTGAATTTTTTGAAGAAATTTATAGTTTTTCCACAATGTAAAATATCATTTTTGTATTTATTTAAAAACAATGGAACTTCTACACTCTCATCTATTATAAAACGATTCCAACTTATACGGCTATCAATATCTTCATCGTCAATATCTGGTTTTACTTGAATGAACATGCCAGCTTCTTCATTATTTAACACCCCTCTTAATGCCCAATTCGATAAAAATCTAATTAAAAATATCTCTATGAATAAAAAATTAACAAAAAAAAAAATGATAGCAGGAAGTACTTGAAATAAGCTAAACAGCATGATTCAAAAATGTATAACAACATCTTTAGAAATAAATCATTCGGGAATCGATATTCAAGCAAATAACCATGAATTTTGTTCAACAATTGTATACCACAAGGTATATTATCTGGGATGACCATGCAATCCTGTGTTTTTATACAACATATATTTGCTAACAACTGTAAGCGAGGTGTTATAACAGATAAACGACCAACAAGTGACAACAAAGATTCGTTTGATACAGCATAAATTGATCGTTCATAATCATCCAATATATTAGATACTGAAAATATGAAAGCCTGGGAACAAAACAAATTATACTAAAACTTACGAGCTGCAAATAATTTTAACATTTTATTTAGATTCATACTTTAATAATACTATTGTCACATATTTTCTTCCATTTGACTATTGTGCTACTGATAATTTTGTATAAATTAGAACACTCCAAAATTGGATCAGTGGCAGATTCAAACATTTCTGGTGTTAAGCCATTAATACTAATGTTTCCATTTCGTTTGTACATAAGTGTTTCCTAAAAATATGACATAGCTTTAAACTTTCCTACTAAGTTATAGTCATTCATATTTTATAAGAATAAATGAATTGTAGTTAAATAGATAATAATTTAATTATATGATTTGGTATGATTTTTGATTAATTATAATTAATACAATTAATATTGAATTTCTTGCACAACATGTCTGATAAAATTTCTATTTAGAGTTATGGTATAATGGTCTTGATGTATAATAAAAGTAAACTATTTTATACGCTGCCTCACATAAAAGTATCCCCAAGCAACTAGTTTCTGCATATGATGAGGACAATGGGTGGGTATGGCTAATGGGTGCTCAGTGCCCTGCTCTCTAGTGACACTGTATTATTTCAACAACCGCCTTGCACCCCTGCCTACCTTGCACTTTTCTAAGATTGACACGGTAAAATATTTTATCAGCCATGACCAATTGTCAGAAACAAAAGCTGACGATGAAAACTGATTTAGTCTGAGAGCTCTGGGAGTGTGGTCAGATCAAACTGGACATAAATCGGTCGCTACTTGAAGTTACTCTTATGAGACAATGTATAGGCTTAAAAAAGTTATTATTATACAAATTGAATACTAACTTCATCTACAATAAAATAAGTTGTGCCCATATTGATCAACATTAGTTTAATATCTTGCATGATACATATGCTACTAATTTCTCTTTGAGGGAAATATGTTTTTAAGTTATGATCTCTCACATTTAATCCCGTAGCAATGTACCAAAAACATAGAGCAGAACTTATCTTTTCTTCTCCTGGGATGGAAAATTGTTCAATTGTCTTTGATTCATTTACTTCCAAATTATTAGAGTCAATAAAAATCTCCTAAAAATATATAGAATTATTAAATATGTGTATTATTAATAAAAACATTTTATTGTTGTAATAATCATGTTATTATTACTTTTAATAACTTGGGAATTCAATTTATGTAATGAAAGAATTTAAAATGCTTTTAAATTACCTTAGATTCATGTGAAAATGTATCATCTGCACATTTTTTTTCTTTTTTTTCATTACCCCTACAACATACCATATATAACTCGAATAAAATAATGGGCAGTACGAAGCAGAAATAATAGAAATATGAGTCATTACCAATTATTAATTGCTAAACGTTGTGCACAATCAGTGTGCTGTAAATCTGATAGACTAAATACACTTGTATAATTACTATAAAAAAAAAATCATAAAATGTAAAAACAAAGAAAAACAAATAAAAATGTAAATCATACATAAAACTTGTGCACTAATGTTCAAATTATAAATTTAAATAATATAAACAAGACCAAAAGAGTCCATATAACCTTTAACAATATTTTTACAATTACTCTACCATAATTTAACTTTTAATGAAAAAAAAAAATCTAAGTATAACCTTTTAAAAGCGTCATGCTTTGAGTTACCATATACACACTTATACTATTGAATAACAATAAAAAAACGCTTACTTCACAATGTATTGTTTAAAACTCAGTATTCACACTAAACTTAATGTTTAAAAACTTTTACTTTAACCACAATGGGTTATCCCATAATCCAAGTATGGCTTTTTTTAAAAAAAACTATCTAAAACCCAGTTTTAATACTAATGCTCCTTGCTCTATGTCACAAATCAAACACTTCACTTCAGCTTATTCATACATACTGCTGTAGAAGGGACAGCTAGTTACCTATACTGTCGCTACCCCATGATGTTCGTGATCTTATATATAGATACACTCCTCCATTGAATGATAGATAGATATACTACCCTCATGCTATTTGCTAATGGGTGACTTTTTTCTCATGCAATAACAGTTGCCATTATTCTAATCACATAAAATTATTATATATTTTATGTTTATAGATTGTGTATAAGTATACCTTATGAGTAGTAATATGAAAAATTACAAACATGCACTTTACTGGTAAAATATGATAAAACATAATATATAGTAAAATAAATAAGCAAATGCTCTAAATTTTAAGGTAACAATGCCACTGTTGACAATGTAAATAGAATTCAATTGTTCAAAGTATAAAAAAAAAATATTTACCAATATTTTTCCCAGATATCATTTTTATAACCACAAGGTCCTGAATATATCTTGTCCAAGGTAAATAAATTAGGATAGCTGTAAACAAATATATATACATGCATATTAGTATAAATAAACAAATGCTAGGTCAGTATAATGTAAAGTAAATTACATGAGTTTATCTGTATAACTGAAAGTATTTGTAGAGTCCTCTTGAAATGGATTGAAATTAAATATATTGGGAATGGTTCTATAAATTATTTAAATAAATAACAAATTTAAACAAACTTAATTAAAGCATAATACTTTTCTCTGTTTATTATACTCGGCGGGTACAAAACACCATCCAATTGATTAAATTCTGGTGTTATAAAAATGTTTGGAATATTTCTGAAAAGAAAATTGCATATATTTAACTAAAATAATATGATATATTTCAACTATTTATTACTTTTCTCTGTCTACAACATCTGATCGGTTGTAAATGGAATACACAGAATTTCCTTTATCAAACAAACTTGAGTTGTCTCTGTAATTATATCTATGTTAGACATGTTAATTTAATATAAAATACATTTATATTACTTTTCTTCGTTTAAAGTATTTAGAACTTTTGAACTGCATATAGTAGACATTGTGTTTGATTATTTTTTTCTAGATGCATAAAAAATAATATATTTATATACATTTTAATTATTAAATCTAAACTAATATCCATGTAACACAAAATAATTTACACATATCAAACAAAATAATTACTGTTTCCAAAAAGCCTTTAATACCTATACAAGTTTAGTGTAGTAGTGTTCCAAAAAGTTTTCTCTATGACTAATCAATAAATAGTAGAAATCACTAGTACGAATGGTTGAACAAGATACTGTTAATACCAAGCGAAACTCAAGGTTCCAGGATAAGCTCATTAAGCTCATATGATTTTACTTTAAAATTTATGTATATGTGCATACAGAGAGTATGATTAGAATGAGATATTGGTGGCAGCAAATAAAATAAAACAAACTATACTAACAACCTTCCAATTACTATAGACTATATCTTTTAGTCAATCTGCTCATTATATTTTGTCAATTATCTTTAGTTAAGAGGGGTAACATGGTTTTTGCAATGTTTCACTCGATACTACACAGGAACAAACACTAAATCAGTAAGGTTTAATTTATACAGATTGTATAACCTCACAAGGTAATAATTCAAAAAAATTTAGATTTTTTACTCTTACATTTTATTTTTGATGGTTAATTATTCTTAAACAATTCCCATCCTAGCCATGCCCAAAGTTGAAAAAAATAATAGACTGGAACAATCAAGACACACAAAATGATATAATATTCAACACTAGAGAAATCCATAAGACAGCTTGTTTTAAATCTGAAAAAAATATAATTACGTATAAAAACATAAACAAACAATTATGAAATACAAATGTCTTTAATACACCTATCACAGGAAATATTTCAATACACTACTTATATAACCATCCATTAAACTTTTCCATAAATTATAATAAAATATTCAATTAATTCATAAAACTTCATACATTTTCCAATGTAAAAATGTAAAATTTATCAAAATTAAATATATTGAGAAATATGTACCATAAATTTAAACTGTTCAAGCCTATCTGAGATTGTATTAGTTGCACTAATAATCAAACTAAAATAAAATGCAAATACATACTTTGATGACAAACTCAATTTCCTTTCCATACACTTTGCATACTATAATCTGGGAGTAGTGGAATTAAAGAATACTTTATGCAGCAAGAAAATAACACACCACAATACTCCTAGCTTGGATGGTAATTACTAAAATTCTAAGCTTTAAATACGGCACAATAAAGTTGTATACAGTGCCTTACTTAAACTATTATGTGTCATTATCTCTATACATATTTTTAAAAGTTTCGTTTGACTACAATGATAAATAGTAAATATTGACGTTTGACAGTTTGAGTTTTAACTTTGGTTTGAAAAATTATGTATATTTATCACTGTATCAGATACTATTTTTCGTTATCTATTATCATGTATTATCAATATATGATAACATTTAATGTACTTATGTTGTATACCAAACTGTTATTTTCAAGACTTATACCACTATAGTAGATAAATAGATAGTAGCATCACAAAGCCATGATAAGGAGGTAAAAAACCGGGAAAACACCATAAACATAAAGCAAATAGCACAGCTATAATTTTTGCAATCCTGCTCTGAAGTGCCCGATTTTAGACACGGCAGTGTTAATTGTTATTTAATATTTATTCATCGCCCGATTGTTATCAATTGTACCTGTCTCAGTTGCTTTTTACTCAAGTGACAGTCGTTAAAAATATTTAAAGTTTTATAGCCACCGTGCAATAATAAAATAATATGGAATCCGTAACTATACCCACGAGGACGTTTGTTAACGGTTCTTTCTTGCAAAAATTCACCGACAAGCCCGTGACATTGATAGGAAACGTGTTGAAGGTATAGTACTTATCTAGGTATCTGCATTGCATTATATGCACTTAATTGCATTGTTTTCTTAGGTGAGTCCCGATGGTAAATCCGTAACAATGCAAACAACAGATGACCAAGTGGTGACTGTTAATTTTCATGAACCGATTGACGGCTCTCTAGATGGATGGGTAGAAGTGCATGGCTTGGCCAAAGATAAAGGAACTGTAGCCGGAGAAAGTTACTACAATTTGCCATCATCAATAACTGATGATTTTGGTAAGTACACAATCCATGAATGTTAAAGTTTGGAATAGTAATTCCATCCCAAACACAAAAATTATATTGTTATCAAACCCTCAAAGACCCTTAAAAATTTGCTGTTAAAAATATTTGTCTTGGACATTTCACTGATTTCTCATTAATATTATAATCTTGAACTAAAATGCATGAAAAATTAGTAAACTAACAGTTATTGACAATTAACAGATTCCTATTAAAATCAAAAATTAGTGATTATTAATTTACATTTGAATGTTTTTATATTTGTTTAGATAAATCACAATTTAATGAAGCAATTTTACTATTATGCAACTTACCAAACCCCTTGAAGTAATGAAGAGAAATGAATCGTTGATTCAAACTTTAAAAATAATTTTTTGTTTTGTATTTAATTACTGATACTCCTAATTATCTTAATAAATATTTTGTAAAAAAGATCATTACTTTTACATTTTTTTTAAAATATGCTGTCACAATATTAATATTTTGCTTGAAAAATTACATGGTACAAAGCAGCACAATTTTAGATAAGGGAAAGATCAAACTATTCCAAGTATTACTTTTTTTTCATTTATTTAATATAAGGAAACATCTTATAATTTGTAATAAAGGATCCCATAGCCCTGTATTATGATATACAAATAATATATCTAAATAAACACTAGATCTTTTAAAGGATATATCATGTGAATGTTTGTTATTTATCTACCTATACAATTTGTCCTCTACAAATATATTTTAAAAAAGCCCATATGCCAATGTAACACCTATCTATAGTGGTAAAAAACTATATGAATCATATTAATGGATGAAAAAATCATTTATTTAAATGAATTTATCCATTGATGATAACTGTGTGTGATAAAAACACTTTATAATTATAAAACAAAAATATTTTTACCTAACATAATATCTTAGAATAACAAATTTTGTTGCGATGGAGCAAAATTTTTTATATTTAATCATAATGGAAAAATAAATAAGTTATATATACATATTGACATTCAAATTTCATAACATTTTAAACTGTAAACTTTGGCATCAAAAAAGTCTTTTTTGAACAATATAAGCAATAACACATAAAAAAAATGCAAAAGCAAACATAATAATAATTTTATCAGTTGTTTCGCGTTGTCCATATTTGTTTAAAAGTTTTTCAGACTGAGTTAACGCTCCCTTGGCATTTTTAATCTCACTGCTTATATTAGATACAGTTGAAGATGATTTTACTGAAAATATATAAATAATAAAAACCTAATTAAAATACTAGTTGAAAAATACAAAATAATTTATTACTATGAACTAACAAAGAGTTTCAAGAGTGTCCAAGCTTTGTTGAGATGTGCTTGCCAATTGTCTACTGACTGATAATAGTTGATTGGTAACGGTTGACGACTGTTTTAATAAATTTTCTTTATCCATTTTCAGCCTTAAACAAAATATTTAAACATAATATATCAAAATAATTATTTACTTACCAATATAATTAATTTGCTTGCTAAAAAAGCAAAAACTATTCAACCACAGAAATGTTGTCAATGAGTGATAACTAATGAATACAAAATTATAACAGTGAGTACTAACTATAACAGTAAGTATTAAAATATTAAAATATATATTAAATCTTTTAAATTAAGTAAGATACTAAATTATTAAACACTAATTAAAATTAATAGCTTTATTTATTCTGTACTTAAAGTACTACTCACTTATGTCGCACTTGTTCTTCTTTACTTGTACCTAACAACTGTTCACTAGATTTCTTGTGAATCCTTGCCATACACTCTACATTAGCCTTTCTGAATGAAGCAATGTTACTATATACAATTTCAAGAATCAGTAGTAAATATTAATTGTATTTAAGAAAAATTAATTACAATTAAATCAAATTGTGCACCTTAACGGAGCCTATAGTCTATGCATACACATTAGTACATGCTAAGGAAAGTAGTCTTGGGCTCTTGTCTAATGTCTAATGTTGTATATATAATTGTGTTATAAGCAAACCTACATGGGGGGTCAAGTAATGTGCAAACAGTTCACCCTCGTGTAATAATGCTACAAGAAAAAAAATGTACAATTAAATCAGTATTTATAGATACCTCAAAATTACAGAAACAGTATAATAATAATTAATAAACATTACCACTATCCCAGTCATAATCATTTAACTATGTATAAGTTATTTAGTACAATAGGCAATACTCCTCTTAATCTTCTTGTATAATAAATCCATAATTATTTTAACATTATTCAGGAGTAAAAACATTTTTGTTTTTCATTTTTAAAACTTCACCAACATATATTTATATAGTTAGTCAAACTAAAAACATCAGTAAATATCTGTATAATATCCTTAGGAAAAGACTTGACACTTTTAGGGCTTCAAATACAAAATTTTGAAAAATTTATAAAATCCTAACTAATTATATTCATATATTTTTGGCACAATAATGTACAGTAATATGTGTAAGGAACTTCAATAATTATATATAGTAATTAACTTAAAATGGTCAAAATTCTATGAAATAGTATGGTTTTATTTTGACCGTGCTTATATTTCAAATACTTTGTTTAGTAGAAAAGGTTAAGCTTCACTTTAAATTACCTAGTTAAATATTCTCTCTGATTACGAGCTTCTTCTACAACTTCTGATCGTTCTTGTTGACTTTCTGCTTCTCGAGCATAAAGCTCTAAGTTTTCTATTAAATTCCTAAATATGTTAATTTGATTCCTACCATCAGCATTTAATTGTGTTAAAGATTCAATAGGTCCATCACATGAATATATGTCCTACATTATAAAACATATGAATTAAGTTTGTGCATATTATATTTGAAAACTATTTAGTATCGTTAACAATTTACCTGTATTATAGACTTTAATGTCACATTTGTGTTTACTATGCATTCTCTGACTGTGCTTAATTCTTTTATCATCTTGCAATATAATAATTTAAACAGCACGATTTATACTAACTCTTAATAAATTAACAAACAGACAAACCAATACAAATTTCTCAAAGAACAATGTACCTATTTCTATGAATCCAAATTAAATTACCAAGGTTATCATTAAACAGTAAACACTCAAACGCGTCAAATAAAAACAACTTAAATTATTCTCATTTTTAATCGATCACTAGATCAGTATTTAAACATATCAAATATCAATATAGTATCTTCTATTCTTGTCTCATAATCGTATGTACATTATACTGTGTAATAATGGAAAAATTATTAAAAAATTGAACTTAAAGTTTGAATTATTGATGTAAGTGATGTCATCGTTATATCACTATCAATTTACTGTTATCTGTTTTAATCACGGTCTTGTATATTATCATTTAAGTCTGTGGTCTAGACCATAAACCATGTGGTAATCACCACACATGGATTTGAAAATATATAGATGTATTGATGTTTCTATGCCTATGGGACATACCCAGCCAATTTGTCATGGATTGGTTGTTACTTGTTGCAGCCGCGTGCAGCACATCGAACATTACGGAAACGTCGCTGTGTTCGTGACGGTCAAAGGCCTCTTTTCGTGGCAAGAACATTTTTTTTCAGTCTTTTTATAAGTCTAATGTTTATGCCATAAACCTATGCAATATTAAATAGTGGATTAAGAATAAATTCATTCAGATTTTCATAAATTATAAATTTCACTGCCAAAATGCTAAGTTGAGGTGATTTAGGATTCTGGAAACGCTAAACAGAAGAGCTGATGATATTATATTTATAATTATGAAAAATAAATAAATAGATATGAAAAATAAACAGGTTTTTGCAAACTTATTTCTCTTTCTTCTTCTTCTATTTCTACCTAGGACTTAGGAGACGAATTTAGGAAAACAGGTAGTTTATGTTCCACGTTATACTTGATTGAAAATTAGGGCTATACCTAGCCAATAGGTGGGTTGTGGCCCGACATGTTATTAACGTGTTGGAGACCTGTGAATTGCGGCCCGGAAAATGTATTTATTTTGTACCGGCAGTATGAGTTGGTGGAGGAAAATTTAAAGTTTAGGACTCACGAAAATGTATAATACAAATACAGATGAAAGTTAGAAAAGCTAGAACAAATAGAAATAGAGCAGTTTGCTTTCGTTAAATCATTAAGTTTACAGTTTTTGCCCAACCAATAATCTAAAAAAATTCATTTTACCATAAATAATAAAAAAAAACAAATTTTAAGCGAAGACGACTCAGCCAACCGCCTCGTGGTGTCTTCTGGGTAACGCTGTCACGCTGATATGAAGAGATAAATAAAATGTGGCCGCAACTCGTACGTCTGTCTTATAAACACGGGCCGCAACTCACCAACACCGAACATTAGGAGGTGAAAAACTTAGGGTTTGAACTTTGGAGCACAGCTACGGATATGAATAACTATAACCAAGAAGACTAGAATAAGCTCAATAAGGCGACCAAACTCGTATGGGCCGCAAGAAATATATGCCAAAATGAGTCGCACGATTAAATGGCCACACGCTGCCCTGCGTAAGCTAGGGGAGGGTTGCTGTTTTAACATGCGTAATAAAGAGATTGTTTTTTAGGAAAATATACGCATTATTTTGAATTATGAACCTCCTTAGATTTTATAGTTAATACGATTACGCATTTAATATGTGCATATTTCATAAGTATTTGTTTTATTATTGTGTAAATAATGTATTAAATACAATCCGTCATCACTTAGCAGTAAGTCTGAACCAGATACTATTCGATACTCCACACATGTTTTCTTGAACGACCGTTTTATCCTGATATGTATAAACACAAATTTATTTCTCAAGAATGTGTAATCGTGCAAGCTATAAAATTTAAAAATGGTAATGGTTCAAAAAATGCGTACATTTACCAAAAGACATGAATAATCATAGACATAAAAATATATTATTATGTCTATGTGAATAATCCATACATTACCGCTGGTTAAATTAGCAACTCTAGCGTTCACAGCACAAGTCAGTGGCCGCTTAATCGTGCGATTCATTTCGAAAGCGGAATTAGGTCTCCAACTCTCCTTAGTGATTATTCTAGTCTTCTTGGATAATGGCTATACGCCCATACCTATAGCCGTGGTTCATTGAGAATAATTCAATATTCTTTTATATTTTAAAATAGGTACTGTAACGATTTACAGATAACTGACAAAAATTTTACCATTAAAATAGATTTCATGAACCGAATTTCTGTAAAGACGAGCAACATATTAAATCAATAGAAAAAAGATGCATCAAGTTCCGGGCCCTAATGAATAGATATAACTGTCAACAGCCACTTGGTTTGAAGGTTTATGTGCTGCAGTACTTATTTGTCAGGTTAACATGTTTACATTATTTATTGCATATCTATCCATTTAAATAGATACATGATACAGTTAGTTGTACTTACTTATTTTACAATTTTATTTATATCCTATAGATATTATTTATAGTAGCATATACCCATTTAACACCGTGGTCCATGATATAACTAAATATGAGTTTGATATACACTAGGATCTCATTTGTCATGATGAAGCTGGAATTTGTTGAATTAAGAGAGTATCAAATTATTGAGTGTCATGTATGTATGAATTTTCAAATATTAATGTAAAAATAAAGTGTCGGATCAGCAATGTTCTGTACAATATAAGCAGCACTTAGAAATTAAAATAGGGTTTAACACTAGTGATATGAGTGACGTTTAGATAAAAGCACAATTGGAGAAAGTCTATCTCATATACCGTGATATAAATTAATAAATAATCATTGCCATCCAAGAAACATTATTTAAAACTTGGTTTGTATATATAGTAATATAGTATGTATGACTTGCATAGACTTAATATGCGGTCATAACTGATATTATAGTAGCTTTCAGTACACTTAAAAAAATTTTTTTTTTAAACCAGTGGAAAATTAATATTATATGATTTAGCTCAACTTTCGGACACAACAAAACAGATGATATAGCTGAGATCCAGGGGAAAATTTTAATTTCAAGTAGACTTCAGTATAAACTCTTATCTGTTTTCAAAATTCTTAATGTTTCACTAGATTCTGTCATATATTAGAAATAAAATACAACAAAATTGCCTTGTTTAATACTTGTTAAACAGAGACAATAAATTATTATACTGTAAACCTCTTCAAATGTATGTAATATTAACATAGATCCTAGAAAACACTTAAGCATAATCTCTATAATGTAAAGTAATGTACACATTTCTTTTTATGTATATACATATAAAAATAATATACATGTATACATAGGTAAAACACTAAAACATGAACAAAATGAAATCCTTAAATTAGTTCACTTTTACACTGAAGGAAACAATATTACTTGTGAATAAAATAAATACATATCGCCCAAGTAAATTCAATAAAAGTCAACAGTTAAGCAATAAAAAAATTACTCATTAATACTTCTTAAGTTATGAACATTATTGGCATAAATTATAGTTCAGTAATGTTGAACACAATATCTTACAAAACTCTGAAATTATTTTACTATTTATTTTATTTATGCATCTATTTATGAGTATTGAATAGTTCAAAAACAATAAAATAGGAAACAAAGTAAAAAATAACATTAAATGCAACTTAAAGTAATAATAAAAATGAGTTATAGTTTTTTATTTTTATTTAATACATAAACGACATTTATTTATATATAATTATTTTAATTTAAAAGTAAGTTTCTGTATCACCTAATACTTAACTTTGAAAAAAAAACATATATATATTTATATTTATATGTATGTATATATATATATAATATATATATAAATAATAAAATATAAATACACATATATTATATGAAGTACGACTTATTTGAATTGACAATACATACGAGGGCGTGTATTTTCAAAATAGTTGGTTTCCATAATAATAAAAGTCAATGAGAGGAATTAATAATAATAATAATAATAAAAAAGAGAGATGGGAGTTTATCAGTTTTGGCCACTCCACTCCACAAAATAGAGGAAGGCACGATTTATATGTATATAATTTTTTTTAATGCTATATAATTACGGCAAATAAAAAATAATACAAAATCGCATTTTATATAGAGGGGCCAGGAGGGTTAAAGGATAAGGGATCCATTGTTTAGTTTTAATTTTAGCGATTACCTGAAACAAAAATTATTGTACATTATGATGTAATACACTAAAAAAAAAATACATAAAATTATACACTTTGTGTGAGATTTTCTTTTAAATATTTGTGCACAATTTTGAAAATTGAAAAATAAAAAGATTTGAATTTCAGAGTTGACATTGCTTTAATTAGTTGCTGAATTGCAAAATATTTATATCAATATATAAATTCAAAGCTAAAATTAAAGTACATGAAGGCTCAGTTCTTGCTCGCCTGGTTCGCAGTAGCTAGAAAAATATTAACAAACAGTTTTTTTTTTTGTTTTTCAAGTTTTTGTGTTATTATTATATTATGTAAGCTACAGTAAAAAAAAATTACGATTGACAAATTGAACAAACTGAAAAGAAATATTTAAATTACTAACCGTTGAAAATTAAATACATCAGAATATACTTTCAGATGATTTTTGTTTTTAAAAAATTTCAGTTTGTTTATTGAACAAAGATCATAATTTTCTTCCATTAACATTTTATTAGTTCATGGGTTACCTAGGGTAGCTGACGTCTGGGGGGGAAATGGTTGTGGTCCGCCAGCTGCAGCTGCGCCAGACACAGGTGAGCCGCCTTGTGGTACAGCAGCACTTTGTCCATCATTATTGTACTCCTTTTGTTTCAACATGGTCCAATCAAAGATGTAATCATATTGGTGATTTAAAGTTCTAAATAGAATGCGGAATAATTGTCTCAAGTACATATAGTCTGGTGATTCTTCAAATCTTAAACCTCTGCTGTAATTTAGGAACATGGCAAATTCTGCTGGCAGTCCCTAAATTAAAAATAATCCATTAAAGTATGTTATCTAGAGTTTTATGCGCATTAATTATGAATATAAAATAATATTTTTAAATTAATGAAAATAAAATACAAATAACATACAGTTTGGTTTTTGTAACAGCGAACACTTAAGAAATACACAACTTTAGAATGCAAGTATTTTTAGTTTTAAAAGAATCATCTTGTAAAAATAAAAGAAAGGTTTCTTATATTAATACATTTACCTTTAACTATTTGTCAAGATATATTAATCTTTAGTATATATAAAAAAAAAATTATGATGTATGGTTACACACAATAATTAATAAACTATTTTTTATAAATATATACATAATCTATTTAGTTTTTTACACAGTCTAAAAAAGGGTAAGATGTTCAAGTTTAAAATTTAAATACACAATATATGTATATGATACTGATAGATTAATTTAATATAACACTCGTAATTTCAAAAACTATTAAGGTTTTTACTTTTTTGAATGACAACAAGTATTTTAGTTTTATATTCTTAAGCAAAATATTTTTCAATATGCTTCGATATATAAAAATTGAATTTTTGAAGAGTAGTTTATGAGTTGTAAGTATTCAAATTATAGATGAATGGGGTGGAAAATCAATAGGTCAATTACTCTATTCATCTAAACCTTAAATACTGAGAGGAAATGATAAATCATTGAATACGAAAAACGATGTTGAGTCATCATGTTATAAATAATCAAATTTAATAAATAAAAAAAAAAATAATTAAAATCGATCTCATAGCTAAAAACTAACACTAAACTTTTTTTTGATAGAGGTAGAAAAACTTGGGAATCATCTATTAAAATTTCTAATGATAGCTATGAAAAGAAAAACTTTTATGAATTTTAAACTGAAAAATAATTTACAGCATTTGAAAATTTTCGTGGCTATAAATAACTAAGAGTCAAAATAGTTTGAATATTTTACCATGTATGGAATTGCTAATATATTTGGCGAAAATTTCAAGTCTACAGTTATTTGTTTTTGAATGATTACAAAACGTCAAAAATCAATACATAGAAATATGTTAATTTACAAAATCTGAATAATTTCCGAAGGATATAAATAGCTCAAAAAAATAATATTTTTATCAACAATAATTTTGATAATATTGGATGAAAAAATCATGTATCTATGGTAATTTTATTTTGAGTAAAGTACTCCAAAAAATTAAAACAATCATTATAAAATCAATACATTTATAGCTCCATTTAGAATCTAATACGAGTGTATATTACCTTGCATAGGAATTCGACAGGTGTTGACATTTTTTTTTCACTAATTTTTTCATATTTCTGCCTTTTTGTTGCTGCCTAAAATAGTTAAATAAAAATTTATAAAAAAATTAATATACTATTATAAATTAACATGCACAACTCAAAAATTAGTATTATACCTTTAAGCCTTGCCATGGCAAACATCCTTTATTAAAATACATAAGTACATATCCCAAGGATTCAATATCATCCCGACGGCTAAAATTAAAAAAAAAATAAATTTAATGTTAATATTTAATGAATTAAAAAAATATATATTTATTTGTTATAATTACCTCTGTTCAATTCCTAAATGAGCATTGATAGAGGCGTAACGGGCTGTTCCTGTAAGATTTTTATCCTCACGGTATGAAATATGCGTTCTTGTACGCATATCTCTATATTTTTTAGCCAATCCAAAATCAATAAGAAACAACTAAAAATAAGAAATTTTATTGACATTTGGTTCAACATATAGCAGAATAATATAATATACTTTATTGCAATGACGTCCAATTCCCATAAGAAAGTTGTCCGGTTTAATATCACGATGAATAAAACTTTTACAGTGTACATACTCAATACGGCTAATCATTTGATCGGCAAGCATAAGCACTGTTTTAAGTGTAAACCGCCGCGAACAAAAATTGAATAGGTCTTCCAATGATGGACCTAGTAAGTCCATCACTAAGATGTTGTAGTTCCTCTCTAATCCAAACCATCTAGAACAACAAAAAATAATCGATTTTTTAAAACTTTTAAGCTACTTAAACATATTTGAGTTAAATTTAAAAATTTTTAACCATCTTATAACAATTATTATATTTTTTTATTGTTTGCAAATGTGTTAATTTGGTATATTGTTCTTTAATTTTGGGATTGGGCTGTTTTATTATAAAAATAAAATATATGAATTACCATAATAGAATATAATATATACCATAATTTCCATTTCCTTGGGTAGGGGTCAATAAATGGTCAAACATATTTGTCAAATGCAGAAGCTTAGTTACATTCATCTAATTTGCATTGATGCATCTTAACATTTTATTAAATACTACAAAGAGAATTTAAAAAACTACATGTTTAAAGTAAAATTTTTATTTGAGTTTCCAATCTAGTGAAGTGCTGCATGAATCTTTTTGAGATTTTTTTAACACAATTAAACAAATAACTTTTAAATGCTTGTACTTAAAGTAGTACAACTTTTGAGGAACCTTGATTAAATAGTAAAGGTGCATAACATTTCTTATTCAATGTAAATTATAAAAAAACAAAAAATATCAATATTTCAAATGCTGATGGGCTGTGGATAACTTAAAAAAAATATTTCAAAATATTTTGACAACTACCTATATTCCATAGGAAAATTCTAATATAAATATTTTGTTAAAAATCCCAGTCACCACTATCTCGGTTATACATTTTTGAATTACCTATAACTAAAAAAAATAATAGATTTGGTCAAAAACTTGATTTGTGTTAACATTCTTGTTTTTCTCGATTATATTCGCGTATTTTTTTTATCGACATAGTACCAACTAGATCAAATTCGCATTAAGTTAAAATTAAAGTTAAAAATTGAAACACAAAATATTGACCCTAAAATTGAGTCACAGACAAAAAACTAATATTTTTGTAAAACCAGAATTGAATACATATTTTATCATTAATTAATTTTTTATTTGCATGTAGTTATACACATTTTAATACATTCTTTTTCAAACCACATGATAAATAGATACACCAATATTTTATACAATGATAAAATTAATATTATGATACATTTAAAATATGAATTGGTGAAATACCTAAATCTATAGAGGTCAAAGATGTGTTTTATGGTGACAAAAGTCGAAAAAAGTGAAACCCGACTGAAAATAGAAAACGAAACCTGCGTTATAGGCGTGGTATATTTTCCTCGCATCTCTATTATACGCAACTCCGCCCGGTGACCTATAAACCTAATTTCCTGCTTGCATCATCAAAAAATAAAGACGGACCCAAATAATCGTCCACCCTTAAAATTGTCTCATGTTCCAATTAATTAAAAATCGTACTTTTCCAAAATACAATAATAATTAGTCATAATAATATTGTATTACATTATTTTACGCAGGTAGTCGCAATCTAATAAAATGCTTATAATTTTGAAGATGATCAAAAATCATAAGAAATAATGTAATTATGATTATTGCATTGCGACCATACAGTGTTAGTCCGTTTCACTAGTAATTAGATATTGCGACAATTATAATATCTGGTTATTTATATATTATATTTATATAAAAATAAAATAACTTCTTCTAATTAAACAACAATCATACCAGCTTTAACTACGAAAGAAAAATATTAATAAATCATCTTGAAAAGTAAAGAGCAGAATGAAATTTCATATAAAGAAAGAAAATCCATAATATGTTAAAATGTTTAAATACACAGTGATTCGTAAACAAGGTTAATTATTACCAAATTGTATAATAACTCGACATTTTTGTTTTAAAATTTGTAATTTTGTCCAAATAAGCCACAAGGCGACGATTTATATTAACTCATTTATATAATACAAATACCATTCAGTATTATTCACCTTGTCGGATTAATACATGTATAGTGTACGTATGCGTAATGTACCTATAAGTGCATATACTATTGAATAAATAATATAATATATCAGTTATAAACATTTTACATTTACTTTTGAGGTTTCCATTATTTGGATCAAATGTTGCCATAGGAACACGCTGCGCAACCGAAACGGATGACTGATTCAGCATGAATTATATACACCGGAGACGCCTACGATTTCAAATTACTCATAAATATAACAAAATAAATAGGTACGTGTATCAAATTTGAGTAAAATCGGGTCTTTTAAAAATTATTATTAAAATGAAAATGAAAACTACTTTCGAAATGTATAAGGTAAAGAAATAAATGTATAATATATGTGTGTGTAGAGTATAGTATATTATGTATATTAATTCATGATAAAGTAACACGATAATTTAATAATCACCTTAGTACTTACTTTATAATAGTATACAATATAATAATCCACACAAAGACGAAAACAAATAAAATTTGATAAACTTATTTAAGTTATTAGTTATTACATATTGGAATATATCTAAAAATAGTTATTAACTAATTATATTTAAATACGACTATGATAATAAAACCTATTAAACTACAATAAACCTATATTGAATAAGTCATATAATGTAAAAACAATGTATAAAAATTATTATTAACATAAAAAATGGGGGAAGTCGTATACTGCTTAGCAGATTTCGTAATTGAGTAGGTCACTATAATAATGTATGTGTTAAATTTAAATTCACCGACAAAACATTGTATGGAGTGATTATTATATAAATCAGAAAAATAATGTTTTGTGTTGTTTTTTAGTACAGAATATTATAGTTTAGAAAATGTATTATACAGGAATAGTACTTTCTTGAACTGATAAAATATAATTGTACAAACCAGGATGACATAAAGTACAGAAATCATTTGTTTTGATAGTAATTTACAATGGCACCCAGATAGGTTAGCAAGGGGTGCAACTGCATGTGCTCTCGTGGGGGGGGGTAGGTGTAGACGCCTATGGTTATAGGTTAACAGTTAGTAACGTTTTTTTAAATAAAAAAATGGGCGGGTGGGTGGGTAACATTTGTTAGTTGCATGTGCTCTCAAAATACCTCTGTGCGGCACTAGTAATGTAAGGACATTATTACTCAGATCTCTAGACCCTAGGACTGATATTAAAAAGGAATATTAATTTACGAGATTTGTATTAATTGGCGATTGGGACAATATTATAGGATAGGACTGATAATATATAGGAATCTTATTTTATTAAAAAAATATAGTCATGAATTCATGTAAAATAAGATTCTTATTTAATATCTGTCACCATTTTCCAGTCCTGGCTCCTGAGTGATATCATCCTAATTAATTCTGATCTCTATTAATAATATTCTGGAAATGTAAATCACCCTAATTTTTCGAATCTTATAAATATCGTTTCAAAAAAATACTACTAAGGAAAATAAATAACATTCTATAGACATTTAGTCCCTTTTGGATATTATCCAGACAAAATATTTTCCCGAAAAATACGATACCTGTAATTATTTTCATGGCTTATGTCACGTAGCCCCTCATAATATTTTGAAAAGTAAGTATATAATATCCAAAAAGTAAAACTGTCAAATCGTGATAACGTCATCTTAGAACAACCAAAAATACATGGGGGTGGTTTCGTGTAACAAATTAGATCTGATTAATAATTTGCAGGAATAAGGGGGGAGGGGTCGAAAGTAAAAATTCCCAGTACTTAATTGAAAACACCGAAAAAATTTTTTTTATTGTTATTCAAGCTGTATAGACTTCAAATGTTGACCAGTTATCCATATTAGCAATGGCGGATTTAAGGAGGGGCCGGAGGGGCCTGCAACCTCCAATGACCCATAAGACGTGTAAGAAAATAACTGACGTAAAACTTATAATCACGAAAAATGCAGGTTTCTGATTATTATTATTAAATATTCATCATCAATAATTGATACAAAAGAAGAAGTATTAGATTTGTTTGCAAAACAACATGTGAGACGTTTACAATTTCGTTTGTAAGACATTTAATTATATTTTTCTTACATAGGTACCTAAACAAATATTTTTAATTTTAATACTTTTTTTATGTGCGTACACTTATATACATTATAATTAATAATATATTTTAGAATACCATTATACTAATATAAGTGTTCTTATAAAAATATGTACTAATGTAACAAAAATATTGCCCCCCCCCCCAAAAAAAAAAAATCTAAATCCGCCACCTAGGAAATGCTAATATGATATTATACATACTTTTCTACATATTAGACATGATAACATTTTTAAAATATTTTACTACCTACTTGACATTTTTAATTGTTCACATGGTACACATTATTAATATAGATAATTCATAATTTTTTTAATTTCTACATCATATTTCTCATTAGGTTTTTTACTGGATATGAAATTAATTAATTTTGTTATTACTCAAAAAATATGAATTGTTAAAATTTAAAACATTCATCCATTACGTACTTTACAGTTAGTACCTAAATAGCATTTTCAAAATATTTTGATCAATTCTTATCAATTTATAATATTTATACCACGAATCTATCTACACTGGTTTACGGTACGTCGGTATTGACTTAACACTTAAATTAATGACAATTGGTAATATTATATTAAACTAAATTAAATATTATAATTTTAACTGCATATAAAATATAAAACATAATATATAAAGTATATGCCATTTGTTTTTGGCAAAAATTAGTTCAACCTACTATATTAATAAAAGGAAAAATGAATTAATAACAGTATAAATAAATAATAATAATTATCTTGTCTCCGATCAGAAAATTTTTTCGTATGCAAATTCATTTATTTTTATTATTTTTCAATTGATTTATCATTGAATTCAAGTTTAACATAAACATTACATTGACCTACTCAATTAGGAAGTACAATGAACAATTATTACTATACAGAATAGCGACTACCGAGTTCCTCGAATTTTATTTTTCCCGATTATTTTGAAAAATAATGGAAAGACTTGGGGTCTACGAACTAAATCCAATTTGCTACCAGAAATATTGAGTATATTTTTACTGATCTTAAAGCTAAAAAAAATACATTGTAGCATTAAACATACATGTTTTGCTTGGCCCAGAACTCTTTTAGATTTTTATTACGTTTCATTACTCTTTATAAGGGTGTTATATATTATCAATACGAATTAAATCAAAACAACTGTTCTTTTAAGTAGTTATAAATAATTGCAGCAGAGTGCAGATCATTAAATGTATATACTATATAATACTAATTACTGTGGAGTATAGAGAGTATACACATTATTGCATTACACAATGTAGGTAGGTAACTGTAAAACAAAAACATAAGTACTAAATGTCACGTTCAAAGAGAATTAACATTATAAATCAAATTATCCGTAATTATTTGATAGTATAAAAATACCGTAGAACGAACATTTTAGTAATTTAGACAAATTTTTACTATGAATTATGACTAGAAAAATAGTATTTGTATAATAAGATAAAAGTATTGTTAATTAATATCGTACTAAAATAAAATAAAATTACAATATAAATAATAATACAAAAAAATGCATAGAACTTAATAAAGTAAAAATGAGATATTTTTTCATAAAAATTATTTAACTCGAAAAATTTGTCTGTAAATGTTATTGTTAGAGAAAACATGTCAACCTTGCGCAGACATAATATTATAGTGACTCAGAATATAAATATAATAATATGGGCTCAATGGATCAATTATTTAAGGAATTAATTATAATGTTAAACTAACAGAATTCATGGTCATCTAAATTCAAAACTTTAACTATTTAGGTGATATGTTATATAACCTTGACATTTGAATAATTCAATAATAAGGACTATATCTTTGATGTCCAGGATAACCATTATCATATGAAATCAAACATAACCTAACCATAAAAGGGTTTTCAGTTTTTTTTAAAGTTAATTTATTGTGACACAAAAACGTAACAAATTATTTCAATTCGATACATTTTAAGCAATAAGTAAGGTAAAAGAAATAATATTGACTTCCAAAATGAAATTTACAAAAACCACATAATAAATTTTAACAAAATTAATAATTTTACAACAGTAAATTAAATTTTAAGTATAAAACATGATATAACATATTTTTTATTTTAAATGTCGACCCAATTTTTAAATTATCAGCCAAGTCACCCTTCACCAGGGTACCTCTCAATTCTCGGCAATCCTCCAGAGTTCAAGTATTTGATTTATGATTTTTTTTTACTGTCATACTACCTATAATATAATAGCTATAGATCTTTATTATTCTCACGATTGAATCTGTTTAACAATATTACGACTGAAAACCAATATGTTCTTCCTAGCACATGAGCACTAAGGTAGAGCATAAAAAGTATCATCTACCAAGATTACTATACCATGCGTAAAAATATGTCAATAAAATTATTTTTATACATAATTGAAACGCATAATGACGGTAGTTGTAGGCACCAGCTATAAGAAGTACACTATAGTATTGCTAGTTTACATGATTTTTCCACGTAACACTAACAGTCTTTTGTTTTATGATCGTCTATTATTGGCCATTATGCGATACGGATTTCGCACGTGTTCTGTAGTGTGTGCGTGGGGGAGGAGGGGGGTTCTTGGGGGTCACAGAAGTACAGAACGTTCTGACCAAAATTAAAATTCGTTTCGATATCCATCTCGGGACTCTTGATTTCTATCTAGTCAGTGACCAAACGCAAACAAACGGTTGAAGAAAAACTCGGCCGTTGGTTTCACGCCGTGGCTGTTATATTATATTAGACACGGCACGCGCAGCGCATAGTGGATGCATACGACGGAGTGCCGGACTGCAGCTGACGGGCCCCAGACGAAGACAATGATGATGGTTTAATGGCCCTAGAGCGACGTTGCCAGTTGCTGTTGGAGACCCGACGTAGTTGTTGCAGTCGTACACCAGTACCGCGGGTACGCGCGACGTTGCCGAGTCGTCCGTGCGCGATATAAAAGTTCCGTGATAGATATTATTCCGCGACGGCAATGGTACATAATAATATTATTATATTGTATATATTTTGTGTGTACAGTTACACATTATATTACTTATATTTCATAGTGGCGTCACTGTGCTCCAGGAGAAAGAGCCGCCGGGAAAACATCGTTACGTAACGAGAATAGTAAACTATACATAGGTGCAACGTCGCCTATTGTGAATTCAATCAAGACAAACGTCTAATAAGTAATAACTAATAATACTATTCAATTATAATGGTCTGTTGTTATTGTTTGTTGGACGGCGGGGTGGATATTATTTTACAATATTATTCATCGACAAACATTATTTTGGGCGGTGTGACAAAACAAAAACGATTTTTCTTTTTTAAAATTGTATTACAGAAAACGGACAGTGATTATAAAGATAAGATAATCATTAATATTAATTATCAAAATAACCTGAATATGCAAACATAATTCATAATAATATATTCTATTAATTGTATAATAATTTATCATTTTTATATAATTTTAAACCTTAAAGCATTACGTAATATACCTAAAATAATCATAAGACGTGACCTGGGATAGTATACAATCTTGTATTCAGTAACTCAAAACTCATTACTCCTCGTGGGTGCTTGTGAACTTAATACACGTTTACTTTTACATTCGGTAATAGAGCCAGTTATAGACTTCGGTTACTTTTTATTTTTTAAGGGAGGCATGTTACTTGACGTACATTTAATAAGACTACCCTGCTCCACTCCACCAAACACCAACAGACAAAAATGTAAAACATTATATATTTTTTCAAATAAAATAGGTAAAACTAATCGTTTAGTTTAAAAATAACCTTCATTGAAGTAAAACAACAATGAGGCGTCAACACTGTTACAACCAAGACACAATAAATATTATAGAAAAAATAATAAAATCTACTAACTTCAACTTAAATAAATGTTGTGAGTATATAATACATTACGATGTTTTAAATAAGAACATAATTGAAAAACAAAACCAATACGTGTTTAGAATGTTTTTATGAAAAAATAAAAATAATATTGTTTTATATTTATGGATAAAAAACATGAAGCCGTATTTTAACTTTTAATACTATGTTTCGTCTAGTATATAATAATCCAATAAATGTGTATATTGACCCCAGCAAGGCACACCGTACACATGATTTATATAGAAAAAATCAAGGTAAAAATTAAATACTCAATATTTATAACGTCTATAGAATTAAATATGTACTTATTAAAGTGTAAAAGTACGTAATACTAGCATGTGTTAAAACGTATATATCCCAAATTTTCGTTCAATAGTCAGCAGAATCAATTTAAATGTTATGCAGTTAGATTTAATATTAATTATTAAGGATAATTAAAGGTTAAAATATTATCTGTATACGTAAGTTTTTAAAGATATTTCAATATAAAAGTGACATATCAGTATTTACAATATAGTTCAGAACTTGATCAAAAATTTAAATATTGTAAGAAAATAAAGTAAAAACATGAAATTTTTACTTTCAAGTCTAATAATAAGCCACTCACTCCAATATTAAACATAACAAAACAAAAGTCCTTCTACTAAAATCAAATTGCTATGTTTCTAAAGGCCGATACAACACATGGCGGGTGGTCATGTGTACTCTCGATAAATCGTCTTGAAAGATTACCTCGGAACAATGTTTAGCCTAACGCAAAATATGACAAATGAACAAATTATATGATAAAATATAAAATAATCAAACTGAGACCAATATACAGTAATATATTATATTGTAATGATTTTTACGAAATAATCCAAAGTAATTTGTTTGAACAAAGTTAAAACTAATATGAATGATAACTAATGAAACATAGACAATTTTCATAAAATTAAAATTAATGTACATTAAAAAAACCCATAATTTTATATTCTTTTAATAGGTCAAAATGTTCTTACCTGAACAAAATTTAAGAACTATTATTAATAAGTTTTATTTTTAGTCTTTTCTAAATACATCATACTAAAATACAAATAAGCAAATCATAACATTCAAATAGTTAAAAATCAAAAGTGTAGTGTGTAGAAACGACCATGTTGTTAAGACTTGTTTTTCAAACATAAATGATTATGCTTTTCTCAAAGGATAAGTCACGATAGGCTCTATGGGTTCTCAGACTAGTTAGGTTGGTGCATATAAGATGATTATTTCATTGTGAACAAGGCCGACATTATTATATATTAAATTATTTTTTTTTTGTTTAAGAACATACATTACTACTTATACTTGTACTTTACATTTAAAGTGATGCATAACAAAAAAAAATAATAATTCTTTATATTTTAAAAACATTGGGCTTATAAACAACGGTAGGTTTCTATAACTTTCTACCTCATCCTACTTCATAAAATAACAAGTAGTTTTTTGAAATCGAAGTTGACCAAAAATGTTAATCCCTAATTTATTTTTTATAATGTAACTTTAGTATACTTTGGAATTTGAATTAAATTAGGGGAGCTTGCTAATGCAGCGTTTCCCAAAGTGTGTTCCGCGGAACCTTAGGGTTCCGTGGTACAATGTCAAGGGTTTCGTTAGATGTATGTGATTATTGAGAAAATTATGTTTATTTAATGTTTGTTGTTCAAAAAATGTTTGATTGAAAATTTTTTTTTAAACTAAGTTTAATAATGAAAAGTCATTAACAGTATCATTAAAATATTATTTGGACTTGAGAGTTTAAGGAATTGATTTTCCTTTTTTAATTTACAAAAATTGTAGTTGAGTTGGATTAAACATTGGGGTTCCGTGAAACACAAACAATTTTTTAAGGGTGCCGTGGTCGTAAAAGTTTGGGAATCGCTGTGCTAATGTACTCAATTAATAAAAGTCTATGTTTCAATGTATGTGTGGGTGTATGTGTATGTAGGTGTAAGCGATCCACATCCAAGTCTATTGCATACATGGTTCTGAAATTTGGTACATAAGTAATCCTAAGCTCAAGAATCTCAAGGCCCATTTTGCATATTGCATATTAAAAGGGTGCTTACACAGGGGACACACAGAAAAACTGAATATTTTTTGTTTGTATAGTTTTCATTGATTACATAATATATAATAGACAATAGTTACTATAAGTGTATATAATAAAAAAAAAACAATAAATTAACTTACCTCATATGTGGTATTCCAACTCCTCCTTGTAATACTTTATAAAGTCTGCTTTCATACTGTAGCTGAGGATGGCGAGCTTTTGCACTTTCAAATTTTATTGCCACCTCCTGAAAAAATTAATATTCGTTTTTCAAATTTAATTTACATACAAGATCTGTTGTTAATTAAAATAACACAAAACCCCCAACTTATTTAGAAATTAATTTAAACGTTTTAGAATATTAAACAACTACCTAAATCATTATCTAACTATTATTACTACACATTATTTGCTAGACTTAAGACTTAAAAATAATTTAAAAAAAATAAAATACAACAAAGTATAAGTTTACTGAAATAGATTACCTCAACAGTTCTCTATTTCTAAAATAATTATAAATTGTATATAAATTATATGTAGAAATATTTGATGTCAAAGTCTTTAAGGCATTTAACTGGATGCAATCTTTAGATGTTTCATGTACTAAATTGGTTTTATGCATTAAACCGTACTAAGATCACCCAAGTCCAAGATTTATGTATAATAATATAAATGTAGGTATAATAGGTACCTAGGTAGTTTATTTTAAAATATACAAAAAGTAATTAAAATAGGTAGTATTATATAGGTTTTTAAAAATGAGTAGTAAACAATAATATATAAATAAGCGTACTAGGAAGGTATCATATAGGTATGATACATATTATTATTAGATATATTTGAGAAAGCATATCATGTTTTTGTTTTATATTTTACACCTTGGACCTGAATACTATAACCAAGGCTTAAATTTCAAGGTTTGATATCATAACTATAGGAAGGTATATTAAAATCTACTGATACATCAAATTGTTTTTTAATAATGAACTGCAGTAGGTAGGTACTTGTAATTTTTTAATTACCTAAAAGACATTTTATAGTAAAAATGTTAAAACCACTAAAATGAAATTTCAATTTTTTTTTAAGAAATTCATAATACAAATTATTCCAATTAAATTAAAAAATAATAAATAATAATAGTTTAATAAAATTAAATAAACAGTAAGACTACTTATTATTTATGAAAAGGTATGACTCCTTCCCCCTCCTTCCACAGGGTTATTTATTTATGGTTTAGTGTTTATAACATCAATTATTAGGGTATGTGCTGCTGATACAATTATACCCCCCCCCCCTGGACAAATGTCTTTTGATGTGCCTATGTAGGTACACTTCCGCTTTAGATAGAAATTGTTTCTCAAGAGTTGAACATAACTAGGTATATTAATTGATAATTCCATTAATACTCTTTCAGCATTAATTTATTCTCTTTAAAAACATACTCCAAAAATATCAACATTATTTCCTGGATCCTCGATTTTTTTTTCTGTTAGCTACCACCAAGGTTACCACATACTTCTTGCACTGTATTATTCCAATCCATTACGGTGCCATAATATATAAAATCTTTGCATCCAATCTGGTGGTAATCGAAAGATAATGAAATCGATACTGGTGGTATCCGAGATAGAAGAAAAGTACCTACTATTTTTGTAATTAGATAATACATTTAATCCAAAAATTAATGTATTCTTCAAATCTTAAATAGGTAGTACCTAAGTAATACAAAATCAGGATCTATGATAAATATTAATATAAAGCTTTAACACAATTGGGTGTAAAGATATTAGGTACCAAGCTTAAAAATTGCAGGTAGATTCAACAATTAATAACTGAAATTATGATGATGACAAAACCTAGTGGGTAGTAGGTGTCCAGAGGCTAGTATAGTAAATTAATTTATAAATATAAAACATGCATTTTTTTAATTGAAACCAAATACAATTAACCTACTTATCATGTGCATCATATGCATTGCTCTGTTCACTACACACAACTTTAAGGCTGTAGATTAATGAAAAATGTTTTCACAAGTTTAACAGTGTCACAATATATTCCCTTAAATACGATGCCAGCAATATTGTGTTCATTTAATAATTTAATTTCATCAATAATAGTGAGTTTGACTAAAAATAATTTTAATTTCTGTTACACTACCTAATCTATAAAATGTTCTTTGTGGTGTTCTTAATAAGTTTATCTGTAGCTTTTTATAATACCAACTAGCACAGAGTCTTGTCTAGTTTCTTATTCCTATCATTAGTTCTAGGTACCTACTTAATTATAGTTACTTAACAGTTATAATTTGTATTCAATATTATATTTAATAATTCGGGTACATTTTACATAACGAAACAAACTAGAAAGCTTTGCCTAATGCGTTTAACTATATTTTCATTTATCTCGTCCGAACGATAACAAACGCGATGCGAAGACACCCAGGTAATGCATGTATGGTTTACCAGGTGTCACCAAATAAGTACTATATTAATTCATACTGTGCCCACGTACAGGGGGATACCATATAAACCGACAACTAATTTTGATATTAGGTGCCAATTGCCCGTGCAACGATCGTCAATCGGCGACGAGATCGCGAATGGTGGAGTGTCGCGGACGACGTGCCCAAGTGCACAGGCCCCAAGTAACCGCTACATTTAGTGCGAGTGGGCCACCGTCGGGCACCAATCTCACACAAGCTATGTAAATGCACGCGCACAAGACTTTATAGGTATGTACAGACTTGTCCGATGGACGTACACACGTACAAGTGCACACGCAAGTCGTTGTCATGTGCACACGCAAGTCGGGCAGTGTGGCGCAGACGGGGCGAGAGAAAACGAGGATGACATAAAAATAAGGTTGATGTATTATTCTCACCTCGCCGTTGATAACGTTGAGCCCGAGAAATATCTCGCCGAAAGACCCGCTGCCGAGCCTCCGGACGACACGGTACTTTCCACCGCCTATATAATCGTGTTTGAACGTACTGGCAACATTCGACATTTTGCGTACGACTTCCCGGACGGTTTACAGCTCCCAAATTTGGTTATCGACGGACGCGTCGGATGTGCCTGGGGGGCGGGCGCGCGCGCAGCTCGTTGCTCGTGTTTCGAGGATAATATTATTGTACAGACTAAGTCGGTTTGCCGATGACTTATTCTAATGTTCACATAACGATCGACGAGACTGGAGAAATTCGACGAAAACAAAAAAAAACAAAAAAAATTATTCCGATTACGTCCGATCGCTTTGTTGTTGTTGGCTCGTCTGACATTAATTCCGCCGCGACTCTAGCGACACTGGCGGTGTACAGGCACGACAGATTTCAAAGAGATCGCGGAAAAAACGGTCCTGCGCCACACTGTAACCCACCACCACTTCGAGCGCGCGTACGTTTCAAAGAACTATTCGATTTCAAGTCTCAACCGTCTCGAATCTTCGATAAATACTCGACGCTTAGGCACTTAAAGTCGCAGAATTCTAGCTAGCTATCCAGATTCTATGATTCCCGAATCAGTACTCGTTAGTCGTTAATAATATAAAATACACCTCTGCTTTATTGATGCATAATTACAAATTTATATTTATATGACACTATTAATATTTAATACTATTTCGGGAAAACACCAATCGCAGTCACCGTACAATACAATATTGATGTACTGAGTGATTCACCAAGTATGCTCAGCATCCCCTTTCCAACAATAAAACAGTTATTCAAGATCTGATCTTTAGAATTTTTAAATATGCCATCTGCGCCACGATTTAAAGACCACCATATTTTCAAATTCTTGTATCATATTCTTAAGAAATGTTTTGTGGGGATACAACATGCAAACTTATGTTTTTCAAATGAAACCACACCTTTCCTGCTCTAAATCGTTTAGCGGATAATTTTTCTGAAAATTTTGACGTATCAGAATTCAGAATTAAAATTCGAACCAGTGGTGTTTCTGTTATTTTGCTTATAATTATGCTGTTATATAATAGGTCCGTGATTATGGGTTTGGAGACATGTGGACTATGGCCTATGGTGATTTGAAAATTGTATTAGTCAAAAATACAATACAGTTTTTAACAAATTCTAGATTCACTGGTAAATTTTTTCTATATTTTTGTATTATTGCATAAAGCTTTTTTTTCTTTTTTAAAAATGGCATAAATTACATAAAGCTACAAAATAAATACGATAGATGATAGGTAATAGGTATGTAACAAGTTGCAAACATAGAAAGTAATATTGTAAATTATTTTTTTTTTAGTAATTATAACATAGATAGTCAGGGTTACCACCCGTACTATTTTTCAAAGTATTATTATTTCACTTTCTTTCTTTATACTTAAAAGTTTAAATAAAGTACGTTTTAATAATTTATTCCATAATATATACACATTTTATTGAAAGTAAATGAATAAATACTAAATTTAACACGGATATAGGTATTGTGTGGTCGCGACAAGTAAAGAATTATATATTATTATAAATTTAATAGTTTTAAAGTACAATTCTGAATTCGTGTATAATAATCGCCTACCTAACCTAAGGTATTATATTGTTCTGTGGTAGTAGGCAGTGTCGTAAGCAGTGGTGAAAACAGGGGTGGTGGTGTTTACCCCCCTCCCCGGTATACCTATAAGGACCGGTCCTGCAGAAGGGGTTCATAATATTTTCAAATAATTTTTATTTATTTTTGAGATATTTGTAGACATTTTCAATAATCGATTAAAGTTTGCAAATTTGGAAATTATTGTAATTAGAATTTCATAAAAATGTTTCATTTTACAGTGCAATTTTTTTTCATTAATTCATCTGTAAATAATTAACTATTTCTCCACATTCGACCTTTGATAATTGTTGCCATAAATACCTACTAGACAACTAGACATTTTCTTAATATTTATGTACAAACGAATCACAGTCATCACACTGTATAAACGTTTAGTGTAGATATATAAAAATGTATTAACTACAAAGGTACATAAACTGTAAAGTTTTATACATGTACTACATTATGGTTTCAAGTAACAACCCTATCGTCGTTAGTCGTTCACGCACACGGGCAATAGATAATTTAACAAATAGATAGTCAATAGGTACACGAGTACCTATTATGAGAAATGACTAATGAGTCAATGAGTGCGTATGGCTCCTACATCTACGTAAAGACAATCGAGTTATAATCAAAAACTGTAGTAGGTACTGTACATGCACTGTGTTTACTTATGTAAACACGTGAACATTGAATAAACATGCACCTCGAGTATTGACGTATTGACTTATTGTTTTTTTTATTATATAAATTATTAAAATATATTGTATAAATATATTATATAATATGTATTATAGTTGTATTTATACTAATTATAACTATTTTTTTTTTTTTTATTGATAAAAGACCCTCAGCAACATGGGCCATTGAGCTTACATACAAATAAATCGATTAGGTACATATATTGTCTTAATATATAAACTGTACCATACCTTAATAGTATAATACCTACCTATTATTATAGCCATTTACAATATTGTGTTATTACTTATTAGGTTACTACTCAATACTCATTATAATAAGTTACAAAGGCACCCGGTCCTAATGTAATTTTGTCCACAAAAATACACTACGGGAATGATGATCCTGTTCTGTAGAATCAATCAAATTTGATAATTTTTTTTTAACTTATAGAGATTACTATTCTACAGGTCACACTGAACTCAGTTTTTCAAGGTTACTAGGTTTATACTTTATAGGTAATAGGTATAATACAATTTTAATCAACTTAGTATAATTAATAATTATTATAATACTATTAATACTAGCAATTTGCATTGTGGAATATTAAAAATGTGTTAGTAACTAATGCCACTATTCATCAACAAATAATACTTGATATTATGTCCTAAAGATATTGGCAGGTATAATGGCCAATACAGAAAACATGCCCACCATGTACTTCTAATAGACCGGCAAAGTGTTAGGTGTCTTGATTTTTCTACAAGCCAATTCGCTCTTTCTATTGTCTAATAAGTAATAATAAAATAAATAAAATTCACACAACTTACTTACACACATGATAAGTTTTTATTATTTAACAATAAATAGAGCATAATCAATTATCTATCTAGTCCAATTAATAATTTTTATTCAGTAAATTGATACATTTTAATTAAATTGTATAAATTACTTTAATAAATATAATATTTAATTGTGCTTATATTTGATGTAAAATAAAAATATTAGCTCCAGGTTTCGGTTTGATAAAATCCTTTAGTTTCCATTATATCTATAGTACTTAAATGTTTATTTTTTGTAAGTATATCTATAAATACATTTTTTACGGCAGTTGGCATGTCTTTTGCATTTCCAGCAACGAATACATAACATTCTTTACTAGAGAGTAATTTAAGTAATTCTTCTTTGTTTTGTTCTAAAATGTGTTGTACATAACTGAAAAAAACAAAAAACTATTTATTTATTTTGATGATATAAAACAAGAAATAATTTAAAAATTACATTTTATGATCTTGATCTCTTGAAAATGCAGTATACAAAGATAATTTTTCATCTGCTACTAGTTTTTCCCAATCATTAACACAATGAAAATCACCCAATCTATTTCTAGCACCAAAATATAAATGTAAAGTTTTTGCATTTCCACATTTATTAGCAACAGCTTCATGCACAAAACTCCGAAATGGTGCTACCCCAGTACCAGGTCCAATCATTATAGCATTACACGACTAAAAATAAAATATTTAGAAAAATAAATTACACAATTTTGTTTGTATTATAAAATATAAATTAATTCATATTTTAAAAGTAAAATATTAACTTGACTATATGGAAACTGAAATGTTCCTTTCTGAATCCAAACTGGAATTTTATCACCAATGTTTAAGCTAGAAAGCCACGTAGAACACAAGCCAATTCGTTTAGCCACCAATTTTGTTTTGTATGTAACAACAGCAACAAGTAAATGTATTTCATTTATGTGTACCTACAAAACAATGAATAAATAATACAACTTAAAACTAAATAGTTTTATAAAAAGCATATTTATAATTTACTAAATACACTAAATGAAACTAATAGTTAACTATAAATCATATTGTTGACTTCTGTATAATATGATACATAATATTTATATATGTAATATTTTAGTATGCTGTTATGCATACATGCTATGTTACAACATTTGTGAAAAATATTTTGTAATATAAAAAAAAATATTAGCTGTTTTTATTCATAAATACTCTTATTATATGTATGCAAAAATAAAAAAAATGGCATTGTTCATTGCACAGAACTTAATACTCAGTTAAATCAAATTATTTCAATAATAGATTATGATGTACAAAATATTTTACATTACTAATTTAAATTATGTTATCTAATAGACTACACGTCTTATGATAAAATATTAAAAATTCTTTCAAATCTTCTTGCTGCATTTTAAAAAATGTTCAGGGAGTAATTCATGCATAAAAGTTACCCTGGACTTTTGGGAATAATACCTACACTTTTAAATATTTTGTATTATGAAATAAAAACAAAACCATTTCACATTATAAATAATACCGAGAAGCAAACCTAACCTAACCTAACCTAACCTAATCTAATTTAACCTAACCTATCCATATATTTAGTCATCTTTACATTATATTTCATTATAATGATAAAATTGTATACATTTATAAATGTATGTAATTTTTTGTATAAATAAAAACTTACAGAAGGGGCTGAAGCAATTGAAAAGGCTCTCGCACGTATCGGAGAAAAAATTTCAAAAAGGTATTCTAAAGATATATTAGCTGTTGCATGAGGAAAATCGGCCAATACTTCTAAAATAGTTCTTCTTGGGCGATTACAATAGCTATATAGTTCATCTTGTCCTTCAGGGGTGGTGAATTCCTTCAGCTTTTCTTTTTCCAATTCATTATCCGTGAAGTATGACAACAATTGAAATGTATACCTATTTGGTATGATCTACATAATTGCATTTATCATCAAAAAATATAAATGTTATTACAACTAAAAAATATTTACATTTAAATCCCAGTAGTATTTAGCACATTGATACAAAGTAAATTGTTTGCTCAAATTATAAGGTATAGGCATATCATTGCTGCTTTGGACCACATTCAGTAATGTAGTAGGATTCAATTTCATATTCTTATTATCATTCAGCAATTGGAAGAAAATGTTTATAGATGTTTCAGAGTTAACTGGACGAACCATTAAAACATCTCCAGGTGAATAGTTAATATTGTTTTCTGAATACTCAAATTTTAATAATCGTACATCCTAAATAAATGATTAAATAAATATAATAAATATTATTTGTTATTCATATACAAATTATAATCAGTAAGCCCATGTCAAAGAAAGTGATACATATTGATTGATCTAAATGTATAATTTTAGTTAGATACCTGTTAAGATGTGCTGGGTAGAGTAAAAAAGTAGTAAGCTGCAGCCCAAAAGGCTGACACTAGGAAAAATGTACCAAACATGAATTATCAAGTTTAAGGTTCAAATATATTATTTTTTGTCAATGCAAATACAAAAATTACTTTGAATTTATAAAAATTATTATTATTTATTAAGTTTTAATGAAAAACGAGTAAATATAAAATTGTTACTGATTTTTATTTATAATGAAATAAACACAAATTACTTGGAAATGATTTTCAGCTGTAGTTCTTGTGTTTGATAAACAAGTGACTATTGTTGAATTTGGTTTTAATAGGTCACTATTAGGTAACGTTTCACTTTTATGAATAGTAATATTTGAACTTAAAGTATGTACATTCCACCTAAATATAATATTTTATTAGTCACAAACATTGAAAATGTGCTATTGATTTATTTTAAAATGTACTTTGGTGGAGGTAATGAATTTCGGTCTATAGGTGTCAATCCATCTGTAAGTGGATGTTTTTCAATTAATACATTCCACAAGTTATCTATCCATGGATCAATAACAGCAAATGCACCGATATCATGTTGGTCATCAGCTAACCCAATATCACATAATGGTTTTCCTCCTAACTGTATAAGCCTTCTGTATAGTTTTTTAGCAACATGGTTGAATTTTACATACGAGCTATCTCCCAAACCCAAAACAGCAAACCTACAATATTTATACAATGATAATTAATAGTATACAATAATACATTTTTTATTAAATAATATTTTAATTTAATACATTGACTGAGCTGAATTCCAGTAAATATACACTAGTTGACTTATGCAAAGCAAAACAACAAAGTTTAATACAAATTAAGTTTTTTGATTTTAAAATTTTAAAATATACTGACAAAAATGAATGTACCCATAAAAGAGTATAAAACCCATGTTTCCTATTATCAATGAGTATGAAATAATAAATGGGAACCAAGTATTTTTTAAATTGTTTTTCAGAGTGGTGTTTTGAAAATGATATTAATACATAACAAAAAACAATTGGGTCGGTATAGTCAAAAATCTATATATTCTTTACTTTAAAAAAATATATCTTTACTCTTTGACTCAGTGTAATAAGAATCATAAAGACATCTTATTCCAATTCACCTGCATAGATTTATAACAAATAATATATGAAATCAAAAAAAGTGCGCTACTCGCTTTTGCTACAATTTAATTTTTAGCTGTAGCGTCATCATATGATATTTATGAACAAATGAAAAATTAACATGACAGTTGGGTGTAAACTACATTATACCTTAAAAAGAGAATGCATTCAACGCGTTAACTGTATGTTTAGTGCATCAACAGAAAAGTTTCCTTACTCAACATTAGTTAAAGAACTAGAAGGTAAATTCTTTCTTAATAGAAATTTCCAAGTAGTTTTCATATTATCTGGTTGGTCACCTTGTCCAGTAGTTGAACACACAAAAATAATTTTTTTTTCAAAAATTAATTTGTCAATGGGATAGTCATCAATTGCAATAACAGGTCCACTATAATGCAACCTAAACAGAAAACAAAATATATTATTAAATTTTAAAACTTACATAATAAATAAGTATCAAAATTTAAAAATAAACAAGAATAGTCAATAAAAGCAAAAACCTAGCAAATAGAAAAATATACATTAAACTTTTTATGTTATTGTTAATAAACCACATAAACTTGATTATAAATTTGCATGTTAAGCGAGATTTAAAGGTAATTCAAAACTGAGTTTTTGGACTTTTTTGAAGTAATTAAACTATATTGAGACTTGAGAGTATAAAAACCAACATTTCTAAAAAAAAAAATATTTTTGGCATTTTACATTAAAAAACACGATTTTTGAAAAAATCGAGCATTCAAATATCTTTGACCAAAAATTTCAAATTAAGTTTAAGCGACTTTTTTGAATGCACCATCAAATTATGAATGCAAAAAAAATCCAAAAAATCGTTTAAAAGCTTAACTGAATTTAAGACCAAATTTCAAATAAAAAAAAGCTTGGTACCATTTTGATTCCCTCCAAATCCTTTCAGCGACCTCCTGGGCACATCCAGTTTGACTACCGTACAATATGAGAAGTCGGCGACTGTTGTCCATTATGTCACTAAGTTTATAGTCAAGAATCACGTACTCTGTTTTTTTCTTATCGTCAGACCATTGAGCTATTGAAGTATCGAATAGTACAATTATAATAGAACAAATGTAGAATAATTAAAAATTATGTACGAACGTATAACTATATACTCTAGTTGGTAAGAACTAAGAATATAATTAAATTCAAAATATTATTTGTCGTTGTCGTCTACTTCCGCGGTTTAAGTCGTTCTCATTATTTCTTATCAGTATAATCATACCGATCTTATCTACAGCTGTTACCCTCTAAAGGGTTGTACATACGGTACGATTACCGTATGATAATTATGATGATTATTGAAATCTGTGACTTCATTGGACATTGCGATCCACCGATTCTTTTTCTTTGATACTGCGATCTAGAAATATAATATTGCTAACCGGAAGGTCCGAAGGTGTAGGTTTTTTTTTACTCTTCGACACTAATAATTAATTTTCCTACAATTTTCGCAGTTCAAACACTATAAGTAATCGACTTAATCGAAATGTCGATTCTTAAAAATGGAATGAAACTACTGATGAACAGAGTAAGTACAAGAATACATAAATTTATGATAATATTTAATTTTTAATTTTCTACAGTAATATACCATCTTATTCTTAACAGTTTTCTTATATAAATTATAATATGTATTGTGTTTTATGTTTGTTCATTTTTGTACAGTCAGCTCAAAATGCATTGGGGAATAAATGTCTCCACACTCCGTCACCATTGGTAAAATTAATCTTAAATTTTTGATTTATTAAAAATTTTACATAATTATTTTGTCTTAATTTCTAGGATTCCGCTAAAACTGTGGGCATCAAGTCACCGATTGCTAGGACTTTTGCATCTGGTGAACCAAATGAAGTAAACTAATACATACCTAGTACCTATATCTGAGTTTTGATTTTCAACTTAAATAATTTATTTTACAGGATAAATTTTCCAACTTGCCAGTTGAAAGAATTACATGTACACTAATTCCTGGTGATGGAGTCTATCCTGAATTGATGAACTCCGTCCAAACAGTACTGAAAGCAATTGGAGCTCCTATTGATTTTGAAACCATATTATTTTCAGAAGTACAACATTCTAGCAGTGCTAAAGTTGAAGATGTTATCAAATCAATCAATCGCAATAGAATTTGTTTAATGGTAATTTATATGCTGCCATTATTTTTTTTCTTTAAATATAGATTATGTCATACAAATTATTTTTTTTTTTACACAGGGTGCATTAATGAGTCCAGATGTTAGCTATTCTGGAGAACTTCAAAATTTGCATATGAAACTCAGGAAAGGCTTAGATTTATATTCCAACGTTGTCCATGTAGTTTCTTGGCCAGGAGTTGCTTCTAGACATAAAAATATAGACATGGTAATTATTCGTGAGCTTACAGAAGGAGAATATTCAGCTCTTGAACATGAATCAGTTGATGTAAGTGATAACTTTTTCACTATTACTTATTTATTTATTAAATATTGTATTACTTCTAGGGTGTAGTTGAATGTTTAAAAATTGTTACTGCTTCAAAATCTCAGAGAATAGCAAAATTTGCTTTTGATTATGCTATTAGAAATAATCGTGAACGTGTTACATGTGTTCATAAAGCTAACATTATGAAACTCGGAGATGGTTTGTTTTTAAAAAGTTGTTCAGAGGTAAGTTGGCAATTCTATAAATATAGAATTATTTAAATACTTAAAAATTATACATGTTACAAATTAAATACTGTTTTGTTAAACTATGTTTTCTTGTTTTAAGATCAAGCAACTATATCCTGGTGTCAACTTTGAAGCTATGATTGTCGATAACTGTACTATGCAGATGGTATCCAATCCTCAACAATTTGATATTCTAGTCATGCCCAATTTATACGGTAACATATTGGATAACTTGGCGGCCGGTTTAGTAGGTGGAGCAGGTGTTGTCGCTAGCTCTTCTTTCAGTCCTGAATGTGCTGTGTTTGAACCAGTAATAACTATAATATTAAATTAACTAATGCTTTTTTTTTTAACTAACTTTTAATAATTATCTTAGGGTGCAAGACACGTATTTCAAACCGCCGTCGGTAAAAATATTGCTAATCCGACTGCAATGTTGATGTGTGCATCAAAAATGTTAAGACATGTTAATCTACAACATTATAGTGAATCCATCAGAAATGCAATAAGGGAAGTACTTGCTGCAGGAAAAGTGAGTATTGTTAATACCTTATTCTTAATTTTAATGTAAAATATAATTTAGTATTATAATATGTAAATTTTGGATTTGAAAATTTAAAAACAATTTAACCAATTTTTTTAGGTGAGAACGAGGGATTTAGGTGGTTCAAGCAGCACTCATGAATTTACTGATGCAGTTATAAAAGCTATTGTTTAAATTAATATTATTTCCTTTTTTTTGAGAGTTGAACATTAAATTTTCCTATAATAATAATTTGTATTCTCAATTTAGCTTAATTTCATCGGTTGTACACAGTATTAATGAATAGATTTCATAATTTAAAAAACAATGTATCGTTAAAGTAGATAACAATTTTATCAATTATTTAAATACTTCCTTTCATATTGTTATTTAACTTATGGTTATTTATTAAAGTTAATATTTAAAAAAATATTAATATCAAATATTTTGATTGGACGTGTATTAAGATACTATTTAAAAGGTTTTTTTTAACCATAGAAAATGTAGACACTGTAATTTTGTGTTTTTAATACTTTTAAGACAAATTTATAAATATTGATTTTAATATTTATTAAAAAATGTTACAATTAATGCACTAAAACATATTGCTATACTATAGTCTATAATACTAGTATACTGTTATTGTACTTAAAATAATTTGAAATAATTGTATTGAAACCTATTGCTTAACTTTAAGAATAGTCCCATTTATATAAATAAATAATAAATTGCAATTAATTATATACTGTAATTATTAGCCTCAGTTTATCAGTTTTTATTATAAGAATTGATCAGCAAAATATCTAGTATATACATATACTTTATTATCATTAATTGTTGATGTATTTTAATATTAAATAAAATCTTATTTAACTACCAGTATTAAACATTTATATTATTTAATCACTATTAAAATTCTTTGAAAATAAAATCACTACACCATTTTTTTTAGCTCCCCCTACCTTAAAGAGTTTTTTTAACTGTTTTTTTATGGTGGTTATTTTAGATTACAGACCAATTGAATAGTTCAGATAATTAATGAAAGTCTTAAATTGCAAACACAACAAAATATATACATATAGAATAAAAGTGGTTCATCAGTAAAATAAGATAAAAATGTATATTTTGCTTAGGTAGTTAATCACAGTAACATCTGAAACGTTTATTTTACAAATTTAATTGTTCGTGACCCAGCCGTCCTCGTTCACATAAACTTCAAACTTCAAATAACTTGAATATTTATTATGTAGCTGGGTAATTTGTCATACCTAGAACTTCTTAGAGATATAAATTGTATTCATAATTCATATGTTTTTCACTATATATATCAGGTGTTGCCACAACGAGGCTCGCGAGCCGCATGCGGCTCTGAAATCAATTTCGTGAGGCTCTTGAACCAAACTGAGACTAAAATTAATAAATATATAATTTCATTAGAACCGTAAGATAGTGGTTTTTATTGCCGTCGGTTTCGTTTTCATTTCGGTCGTTTTTATAAAAAAAAAAAAAATAGGTATAGATAGATTCGCACGGCAGCGGCGGTGACGGAGCTTTTAATATGTGTAGCCAAAAATAATCATTGTGTGTTTCGACCGCTCCAGAGTTCCTTCGTTTGGTTAGCATGGTAACGTTCTTACGAGGCTGTTTGTTTTGCGCGGGGATTACGATTCAATTTTTGATTTATGAACTACGGAGTTGTGTTCACCCTCCAAAAGATTTTAGGGAAAATACTAATATATAATCTACATAAACGTTATGGACATTGGACTTATCTCAATCTAATAAAACTTTTCCGAACTAAGAGCAAAATGTAAAGCAGAATCCAAAACCGACTATACTAATTATGTCAAACGCACTGTAAAAATCTTTTTGTTGAAAACTAAAAAAAAAAACCATGTACTCTTTACGGTAGATAATCGGTCAATAAGTCCATTTAAAAAAAAGCGTGATAAAAAGTCCTTACTCGTGTTTTATTGTCGGACAAATAGTCCGAAAATATAAAATATTATATCATATCTTCGTTTGTAGTTATTTAATTTATTTCATAGGTATACCGTACAATGTACATACTAATTACTATAACCATATATATATAAATATATAATTAATATTAATTTTAAAAATGTAATTAATTATATTTATTATTATTATATTGTTTATTTTATTATACTAATAATATTTTGTTGGATTTCGACATTGGCTAAGTACTTACGTCTTATAGCAATGAATTTTAATACATATACATTTGTTCAAAACTCTAAGACTTCTATTACATTACTATGTTATGTGTTAACTTTAAAAAAGGTAGCTTTACAAATTTAATAGTTCCATATACAAATTTAAAAAAAAATACAAACATGGATCAGTACACAGTATATAGTAATATATAATATAATATAATATAACTATAGATGAGAATTTAATAGAGTATTTTGTAGTTTCAAATTTTTTATCTGACGATAAAAAAGTGCCCAGACTGTTAGTCCAGCTTTTCTCAAAATTGGGTAGATCATATTGAGTGATTGCGGTCTTCAAAAAGATTTATTTCCTAAGATATAATAATGAATTTTATTGAATTTTTTTATTATACTGTACAGCAGTGGCACCGAAGTGTTCGAAAAATACAATAAAATATTGTACATCAAAGAGCCACTTTTTTTTTTATACAATTTTGAATTTATAGTTTGGAAATAATGTCCGGGCAATGTAAGTGCATCACTACATAATATAGGTATAGTTGGTAGTTCATAATATTGTCTACATTAAGTATAAACAGCATATATCATAATATTTGACGTGTACATACAACTATATTTATTGCTTATACGATAATTTAATTTTCAAGTTATTTTTAGCATTGTTTTTCCAATTTCCAGGATTGTAGGAAGTTTAAAAAAAATTAACATTTTAACTTAACTTATAGTATACTCACTTGTCCACCTCTCTAAATTTATATGTATGTTGTCCATCGATATTTTAACTTATGACCGAGTATCCGCTAGTTCTGACGCCGATGTCAAGTTAGTGCTAATTTTTTTTTTTAAGGGGGGAGTTGGGAAAAACAAAACAATTTACTACATCAATAGACATCATCATCAACTGCACTACAGTGGGAAATAGGCTAAAATTAAGGAAACTACGGAGCTTGGAAAGGAATGCCCCTTTGCCCTCCCCCCCTGGATCCGTCAATTTCAAGTTAATTTCTTCCTTACTCAACGGCCCATTGATCCTAATATTCTATAGAACATACAACTTCGTGTTTACCTACTCTAACATCACTCCAGAAACGATACTTTTTTCGGGCGGCCATCATCACCAAAATACTTGATTTTCGTTTCTGCCAAAACGAAAAAGGTTCGATTTTCATTTCCACCAAATTTATTTCTACCTATATTATTGAGTTGGAGTTTGAAAACCCTTTAAAATTTTAATTTCAAATGTTCAAAACAGCATATACATTCAAACTAACAGTTACATGTGTATGCAAAAACCTATGAGATGTAATTTAAAAAAACGACTAGGTAATCCACACAAAAACAAAAAGATTTCAAGAATGACCTTTTTTAAAAAAGGGTAGAAATTATTTTATTCGAAATAATACATACTAAATAATTATTCAAAAATATTCGACTATATATATTATATTGTAAGACAAATTCAATTTTAATTAACTTAATTTTAATTAAACAATTTTTGGGGGGTCAGTGAAAACCGCCTCCTCGTGGTGGCTCCAGGGTAACTCTAAATGGTTCTCAAACTATAATATTTAGATAGGTAGGTAGAAATAGATTTGGCGGAAATGAAAATCGAACTTTTCTCGCTTTGGCAGAAACGAGAATTGGCGGAAACAAAAATCGAGTTTTTTGGCGAAAACGATTGACGCCCTTTTTTCCATGTTCCTGGTTGGTTCACTTTTTATGGACTATGATCATTATGTACCACCCTCTTCGAACTATACACGTCAATACGTCATTATAGATGCTTCGTTCAGGGTTAATGATATTATAATAATATTAAGTCCTCAATCATCATACGTCACTGTTTTAATCATAACATAATTTAATTTTAGTAGGTACTATATTACTTAATTGCATTTGATTTGTTATTCAATAATATCTAAATTCGTCATGAAATTATAATATCTACTTTTAAAACTGCCACTTGAAGTTAATAAATAAAATTGATAAAATCACCACATTTGGACTTTTTCTATTTATCTGAACATCAACATTAATATTTGCATAAAACTCAATGTGTAAATAATACCTAGAATTAAAAATACCCAGAGTATTCCTACAAATTGTTGTTTTAATAAAAAATAGTTTATTTCTTACATTTGTATTTGTATAATTTGTAGGTATATAATAAGTAGGTACCTACCTTATCATTTGTTAGTGTAAACTAACAAATAGTAATAGTGTACAACTTATATAATATACCTATGTGAATTTTGTAGCTATTGACTTATATAAAACACATTAGGTATATATCTCTACCTACTATAATACGTCTACACATATAATATGTATAGGTATGTAGACCTTTAAACATTATCTAATCAGTATAATTTAGATAATAGGAAATAGTACCACTATTATAGCAGGCGGATAATTAGTAAATTAACAATAGTCACATTATATTGTACTAGCTAGTTTATAACAAATGACCATACATATATTAGGTAATTTATATACGTCACAATAAACTACTGCATAACTATTTTTTTTATAAGTACCTTCGGTACCTATGTCCTTTAGTACCTAAAACTACCGCTACCTATATACTTATCAGTTATCTGAAGTATGTAATTAAATTCGAGACTACAACATTGGACTTCACCTATAAAAGATAAATTTGTTGTACATTGTATTTTGCAATCTATATCTATTTATCTTCTTGTTTCTTGAATCGTGATTACATAAATATAAATTTAGTATGTGATGTGATTACCTATATGTACCTGCCTATTTATTGGTAATGGTCATTGATATATATATTGTGTAGTTCACGCGTAAAAAGGTTTAATTCACATTCATTCCGGAATATTATTTTTTTCATAGGCTTGTATTGTATTTTATAGTATACTGTATGCATTACTCTTTTACTAATATATAGACACATAAAGTTAGAAAATTACAGTACCTACTTGAAGTTGACATATCACACATCCATAACTGGTAAATATATCGAACATCAGCTTAATTTAATTGATTGTACCTATAATACAGATGACAGATCTATACACAAACACGGTAGGTACCTACCTATATGGCTATACAAATTATAGTATTAATGTATTAAATTCAATACACAAAATACATGTATATTAGGTATCATATAGATATAACTATATAAGCAAGTGCATTATTGTGTCTATTAACAGATCTCTATACCTACTATATTCAGTGGTCGAAACTCGAAGTGGCTCAAAATAAGTGGACAGATGCCTTTCATAATTTATTAAGTTCTCATATATTGCTTTAAGAGTCGTAGAAAATAAGCGGAAGGATGGAAAATATGAGTCATAAAAAGTGGAGGGATCCCATTTCATCTTATCCCTCCCTCCCCCACTTGACTACTGACTATATTACAGTAGTATATTTTAATATATAGACATAAAGTGCATATAATATATAGTATGGAAGTTTGTGTGACTGTGCACCTATTATAAATCAGGTAGGTATGGTTAATTCCAGTATTCCACGGGTTGGTCTATAATAAATATACATTCTAGTAAATACCCATGTGATACACTAAACAGTAACCTATGACTGAATAAATCATGCACTAAGTAAAAATAATGGCAACCTACAGACATAGGGTGTGACGTGGGAGGGGTAACAGGCTTGAGCACTCGATTAGACAATAGGCGTGTTACATATTTTGTACTGTGATGTACCTATTGTACCTACCTACGAATTATATTTTTAAAAACGACCAATTATTGCATAATATGACAACGAATACGCTAAGTTGACATTTTCACAAAATAAATTGTCAACATTTGTCTTAAGCTCCTATACGCCTAACCTTAGGCTAGTTTCACGGTTATACGTGCCGCGTGCGAGTGTTCGACGTATCACACGCACATTTTTAAGTTCGTAAGTAGTTCGTAGTTAGATACTCGTAAAGTCGTAACTCATCGATAGCTAACAACTAATAAGGTGGTCGGTGGCGTATACACATGATATAGATCTATGATCGGCGGATCTATAAAAAAAACCATATTATATATGATATATGATATATCTATATTTATATAGTTATATAGGTAAGTCATTGACCATTGATTATAAACACTAAAATACTATGTATATTTTTTAGTATAATACAGCTATTCTATATAACCTAACCCTTATATTAACTCGTTTATCGTTTAGTTATGTAGGTCACTGTTATAGTTGTTTTTTCCGTTATAATTGGTTACTGCTTAAATATAACTATACGAGATAATTAGATATCTACTATACCTATTGCCTAATATATTCCACTGGCCACTCGTTACTTCTTTAGTCTTCGCTATGTATCCATAGATAATATAAGTATCTTCTTATATTACCCATATGTTTGTATCGGTATAGCGTATTTGTATACGCTATATTTTAAATAGAATGATTCTTGAACAGTTAACTATGGTTTAATTTTTATATCAAGTTCATAGTTGGCTTAATTCTGAGATCAGAGTAATAATAGAGTATTGTAGAATATATTTTAATACATTCAGGTGATCGTATTTATAACGCGCCAACTGTCAAGTATGTATATTGTATAGCCATATAGGTCATATTGTAACATGCATTAGATAATATTATATTATTAATAAATATAGTGCCTACATATTAATTAATTTTTACGTATTTCATCAATATTTTCCATATATAAAAAGGAATATAACTATTATGATTATAATTATATGTAAGTAAGTACTTAAGCATATTTATCTGACATAACTCTTACGTAGGTACGTAACCTAAACTTGTAAAAAATACAAAAAAAATTTATCTAAAGAAAAGTATTTTTCATTCAAAATTGATTACAGCCTATAGGTATAATATATGATGGCCAATAAAAATTCAAAAGCAGACGAAAAATACCTGTTGAAAAATGGCAGAGTCTTACTAAAAGAAATGTTTGACGGGTTAGCTTACACCTATCCTGCATTTGATGTGTATCCAGAGAGTAGAATAGTTGGATTAAAATTGGTTAGTCTTATTTATAATTAGTATTATAACTTTAGTAGGTACTATATTTACTATACAAATTGAATACTATTATAAATTATTTTTAGAACTCAGAAAAACGGGTTTGTTTACTTGGTGGCGGCGGATCTGGACACGAACCATATCCATTTGGTAAGTACAAAAGTGTAACCTAACCCAAAATAATATATTAGGTATTAAAATACAAACCATTATAACATTTATTAGGTACCTACCTACCTATTTGTTAAATCCTATAAATTATTTTTATAGAAAGTTATAATTAAAAGTAGGTAGGTAATGAATATGAAAAGGTTTTAATTACGAAACTATTATAAGCATTTATATTATAATAATAAAGCTTTATACATATCATGTTTCTTTACCTACACATTCAGTTTTTCATATCACCTTTTACAGGTAGAAAATATAATAAGCTTGTGATTTTTGGCTTATAATTCAACTTATAGTCTTATGCCCTTCATTATAATAGTTTCTAACTTATACTTATTTATTATTTATATTTATAATGTGTTTACAGGATATATTGGTGATGGGATGTTATCCGCGTCTGTTAGTGGTTATGTGTTTACTTGTTGTTCATCACTGAATATTTACCAGGCAATCAAATACTTAAATAATTACAACTGTTAGTACCTATGATATTGTAATTTTGACTTCTTCAATATTATTTATTTTGAGTAATTTTGTAAACATGTAAAACGTTGTTATGTACTATACCTAGGTAATGGCGGAGTTTTACTTATCGTGGCAAATTATACGGGTGACGTATTTAATTTTGGATTGGCCTGTGAAAAAGCAAAAAAAATCGACAATATTAATGTGAATTATTTAGATATTATTGATTGTTTAGTAAGAGAAACTTATTTGTATATCAAAAATAACCAGGTTTTTTAATTTCAGGTGGCCGAGTTAATAGTGAGCGATGATTGTTCAAGGCCTGGAGGAAAAGTAGGGAAAAGAGGCATGTGTGGTTTATTGTATGTTATAAAGGTAATTTATATGATTTTTAAAATAATATTTTGTCTTACACAATGTAATTTTATAATTGATACATGCCAGTTTGTCACTTGGAATAATGGTACCTACTACACTGTTCAACTGTTCAACTCCCGTACTCTGTAGCTAGTATATATATACAGTATACCTACTTTCTGATTGTAAATTACAGTACCTATTTTTTACCCTTATAAGTTACAATATATTATGCTCATTGTTCAGTAATGATAAGTAAAATCCTACAAATCCAGACCATGTTCTTATTATTTTTTAGTATAGGTATATATATTAATTTATAATATATATAATTTATAGATACACACAATACATTGTAGGGCTATTAATATTGAATTCATTTTAAAGTAATTATTAGAGTTAAATATTATTAAATTAGATATAAAGTTTGAAATATTACTCATTAGATACATTGAAAAATGTGCTTGAAATAGTTATAGAAAAAAAGTATTAAAAATATAATATTTATATATAGGTATTTACTTATTGTTGGTAGATATTGGGTGTGTTGGCTAAACGAGGTAGTAGTATTGAAGATTTGTTGTCTTTGGGTAAAAATATCAATGAAAAGCTAGCATCGCTAGGAATAAGTGCAACTTCATGTAATGTACCTGGTGAAGAACCATCATTTTTACTTCAACAAGGAGAATTTGAATTCGGAGTCGGATTACACGGAGAAGCAGGGACTTCAAGAGTTAAAGTATAATCAAATACATATCATATATTGTACAAAACTATAACTAACTAAAAAATAAGTAATAATTATTAAAAAGGTAATAATAATACCCATATATTGCTTACAGGCTCAGATTAAGAGGGCGCCACACCCGCATGCGTTGTCTCCGTCTTACAAACGAGTAACATACCAAATTTACGCTCAGCAGTTCAAGTTTTATGTCGTTAGCTTATAAATTAGATTGAATTAACCTATTATGAAACTTGATGGTAAGAACTTTATCCGTGTTTTGTTGGAAGCTTTTTTTACGATACTTCAGTTTTTAAGCGAGGTATGCTTGTATAATAAATGTAAATTAAAAATTCTCATAACTCACTTAAAAACTGAATTATTGTAAAAAAACTTCCAACAAAACACAGATAAAGTTCTCACCATCAAGTTTCATAATAGGTTAATTCACTCTAATTTCTAAGCTAACGGCATACAACTTGAACTGCTGAGCGTAAATTTGGTATGTTACTCGTTTGTAAGACGGAGACAACGCATGCGGGTGTGGCGCCCTCTTAAAACAAAATAATAAATATTACCATTGTCCATTACTCTAGGCGAAATGTTCAAGGTACCCTGCAGTCTGCACCCACCCCTATATATTAGCCACCGACCTGTACATATTATTTTTATACAGATGTCAAATATATTTCTATTTTAATTAAATTTATTAAGAAAAAAAATTAACATAGTACAATAATAGTAAAGATACATCATAAACAAAATAATAGTTAAGTTCTTTAATAATTTATTATTAACTTAACAAACTAAATACTTTTTTATGTGTTGTCTAAATAATTTATAATATTATACACTATACAGTATTCTTTTATTGGTTATTTTTTATAGTTTTCAGCCCTTTTTAATACAGTAAAAGGGTTCATCAATTTCATTTTCAATAGATATAGATATGAGGTATTTATACTAAATATTATTTCCAAATTAGGAAAAAAATCTTTTAAATCTTAATTAAATTGTGAACATTTAACAGCCGAAGAAATTTGTTTTTCTAGTTTTTCTTATAAAGTGTATATATTAATTCTTAAGTTGGTATGTAGCTAATTAAGAACTTTCAATGTCTCCCGGACATTTTTGTCTTTTGAGATTAAGATATTTTTACATAATGAGCACTGAATTTTCATTATACAAAGTAGGGATAAATAATTCACATTTTTTTTTTTATTACATTCTAGGGAAACATTTAATATGTAACTAAACATTAATACAGGCCTGATTGTTTATACAAACTTCACAATTTCATATAGGTACCAATGTCTTGTTATGATATACTTAGGTAGTTCAGTAACATATTTATACACTATTTATCAAACTAATAATAATGAACATAATTATAGGCATGTGATGTGAAAGATTTGATCCGCTTAGCTGTAGACAAGATATGTAGCACCCTAGGTTTGAAAGAATTCAGCGTAATCTGTTTGATTGTGAATAACCTCGGATTAGTATCACACATAGAGTTAGGTGCATTGGCTAAATACGCTAAAGAATATTTTGGTATGTATACAATAATATATTGTTTTTTTGTTTTTGTAAATACCATTTATAAAATGATCTGCAACTTTTAACTAAAATATAATAATGTTATTAATTATTATGGTATACTTTATGGTTGATAACATCAGTACGAATGAGATACAGATACTGGTGGTCCTTGGATTTTTAATTGTCAAGAAACTTTGGATTGTTTTTGGTGTGAGGAGTTTAGCCATTCTAGTTCCTAATTATGCCATAGTTATTAATGTAACTCAACAGAACTCCTATTTTCATAATTAAATTTTTTTTCTCAAGATTACAAAATCGGAAATATTATAATTTTTATGTATAAAGTAATTAATACAATTTCTTTTGGCACCTTGGGGTTTTACAGAGCACAATTTAAGAACCGCTGATCTGTATTATATTATATAAATAATAATAATTATGAACTATGATTTATCCAGGGACATCTACATATTTTTTAATGTTTTCTTGAATGTAGGCTTGTAATACTTTGAATAATAAGTTTAACAATCATTTATAGATGAACTTAAAATAGACATTAGCCGTATGTTTGTGGGAACATTTATTGTGTCTCTAAATATGTATGGATTTCAATTAAGTGTTATTGATGTAACGGACAATCGAGAATGGATTAATTATATAGATGAAGAAACATCAGCTTTTGCTTGGCCAGGAAATCATATGAGCATCAAAACAATTGAAAAACAGAAATCGGAAATGATAAAAATTCCAAAAATTGACGATATAAATCCTAAAGTAAATATTCTATAGTTTAATAGTTAATTATTACGTATGCATTAAAGCTGTGCACCAAATATATATAAAAAAAGATAGAACATTTGTGTTGCATACACCTGTGGCATTGTATTATATTATTATATTTACTCTTTAGTATTTTCAGTATAAATACAAAAATAGAAGAGCTAATTTTATAATAATATTTACAAACTGCTGTTTGGTGTTAATTCATATAATAAAATAAAAATACATAATTAAAAATGTTATTTATTTTTCTATCATATACTAGGTACTTTATGTTTGATAATTTCCATTATAACCATTATAGGTTAAATAAATAAAATCAGGAGTTATTTAATATTCTATATCTATTAATTTAAACTTTATTGTAATGATAGGCAGTTTAATACTTATATAAGGCAAGTCAGAATACACCAACTTCATTTAAAAATAAATGGATTTTATTTTTAGTGCAAAAGGTTTATGCATGTTTAATAATTAATGTATGTAGTTAGGGGTATGTATATCAGAAAAAGCAAGTTTAATATTAAAAAGTATATTGAAACAAATTGGAGAAGATCTTTTGAAAAATGTCGATGTCTTAAATAAACTGGATCAGGAAATCGGAGATGGCGACAATGGTTCAACTATTTCACGGTTTGCTTCTGGTAAATTACTACAAATATTTATTTAAAAATTTTTTAAATCTTTAAAATAAAAATTGAATTATAATTTAGAATTGCTTACCATTCTAAACAAACTTCCACTAAACTACCCAGCCAGTGTTTTGTATTCTTTGGCATTTATCTGTGAGGATAAAATGGGTGGAGCCTCTGGGGCTCTTTATAGTTTGTTGTTGACTGGAGCTGCTGGGCATTTAGCTTCAATGAACTATTTAGACTGGAGTGGAGCGTTGAAGAATGCACTAGATACATCTATGAAATATTCAAGTGCAAGAAAAGGAGATAAAACCATGGTGCCTATTACATTTAAATATAAATTTATTATGTTACTTGTACATAGTACCTATTTATTGTCTCATATAAGAGTAACCTCAGACCATAACCAATATTCATCAGGTTTAGTATAACGACAGTATCACACTCATTGATAAATTGGTTTTGGTCAACTTTCATTTCTAACAATCGGCTGTTTAAATGAGCAAAATTCAAGGTAAACGATAAAAAATAAAGCGTCACTCTCAAAAGTGTGAGACTCAGTACACATTAGTCACACCAATTGAAGCCACCATGTGAAGAAGCCTGAAAACTGAGAATATCCTTATATGAGGCAGAGTTTGTATTTATTTTAATTTACTGATATAATTTTTTAGTTTGATCCAATAATTGCGATACATCAAGTATTTCAGGAACATGGAGACTTAAATGCTAAAGATTATGCAACAGTTTTAGAAAAAGCATTACGGCATGTACATGATGTTTGCAATGATGTAAAACAAATGAAAGCAGAGTTAGTTTGAAAATATATGTTGTAGGTTTTTGTGTACCTAAATGATATAAATTTAATTTTGTTGTTAATGTTATAGATTTGGCAAAGCTTCTTATGTAGAAAGTGTTACTTCTGTTGGTAAAATGGATGCTGGAGCTTATGGTGTAGCTTTATGGTTCAATGCTATACATACCGCTTATATGGATACATCAAAATAAATATTATTTTTTAATGATAATCAATTAGAGTCGTTTTTGTTATATATTTAATATGTTTTTACTAATATTATAGTTTAATGTAAAAAAAATGATGTTTAAGTAAAAATTAATTTACAATAAATAATAAAAATGCAACAATTAATTGATCTTATTGATTTTATTTTTATTTTGATAAGTATAGTTAATTAAAATAGTTAATATATTTATTTATTTTAAATGTTTAGTAAATATAATCATGGTAATTAAAATTTAAACATAAATTAAGCATCTGGTTATTAATTCATATTTCAACAGTAAAAATGTATTCTTTAAAGTTATAAATACCTACAATTAAATGTAATTTAATATGCAAACTAATAAAATATTTATATTTACTTAACAAATATAACAAGTAATAAAAAAAAATTAGATTTAAGATTTAATAGTAAGTAGGCAAATCATAAACCTTAGCATGAACTAAGTTATGCACTTATTAGGTTAATTTAGCTTCGGCCATATCTTACATTATTGTATTGGGGTACAATTAAATAAAAAATACACAAGTTTATAGGTAAATATACCATCACATTAAATACAAAATATTAATAATTATTACTCAAGATTGGTTTACTATAGAAAAAAACAATATAGGAAAAGGAACTTAAATTATATTACCTACCTCTAATTGGTAGATCATTATTTGAAGGTTCCTAGTATTTTAAGTTATGGACAATCTAATTAAACATATAATTGAATTTTATTGTATGTATTTATTACAAATTATTAGTCTAGGTAAATTAATCCTAAAAATGTTAAATACATAAAAAATATTCAAAAATAAAATATGAGTTCCTTGACATTTGTTTAATTTATAATCTTTAATTAAATAATGGTAAATTAAGTTTTTTTTAAATTTTAGATAAACATGAAATTGTATAATAATTGATGGTCATTTAAATTAACTACAGATGTAGATGAAGGAGAACCATTTAAAACCCTTTACTTTTTGTTTACAATATATAAAGAATTACGATTAAAAATAAATCATTGTTGATAAAAACAACTAACTTATATTTATAAACATTACATACCACCACCAGTTCTTTCTTGGTAGATTTCAATGACATCGTCATTGATCATACCTAGTTTTTTGGGAGTATCATCGTCAGTGATTCGATGGCCATCAAACACAAAACGTAATTCATCAACCTGAAAACCCAACTTGCTGCAGTATGAGCGTTTCAGACGGACCAAAGCTGTGGCAGCTTTTACACGGAAATGTACTTCATTAGTCATATCGCTAGTTATTACACGTAGACGAATGTATTCATCGGCAGTTGAAGCTTTATCATCAGTAGCTTCTAATGCACCGGCATTTGTATTGGCATCGCCTTCAGGTGTGTTCTGTTCACTTGGCTCTTCAATGTTGTTTGTTTCAGATGTGGATGGTAGCGATTTGGATGCATCTTCATCACCTGACATTTTTCTATAGTAAAATTACAATCATTGTAATTAATAAGTCTAGGTAAATGTAGAAAAATAAATAAAAGATATTCTACTAACGATTATGACGTTTACGCTCTAAAATTAAATTACGTCCAGTTAGGAATTTTTAACTATACTTGATGGTGAATTTATGACAATTCGAACACTTAAAATTCAAATTAATAATGTTTAATGTACTAAAAATGGCGTCCAGAACGGTGATATATATCAATATTATGACAGGACAAGCAAAATTACTGAACGCTTGGAGATCGACGTCGAGACTCGAGGCACAACACAAAAGCAATAACCGAATTCACGATACCACGATAGACGCTTTCTTTGACAATGTACATGACATGATTACCTACAGGCTACAACTGCCACAACTGTGCTCTGTTATCAAACAGTGCACGAATTGGCGGGCGATGCGGGGGACATCCGCGTACCTCTTTTCTTTTTAAATATATTTCTTGTGCATCCTTTATAATTTTATCGAAATCGATAAGAAATTTGAATACTCGAGACTCGGGTACCCACATTTTTGCATCCCTTTTCTATTTTTTCCGAATTCGAGCACTGGTTATCGTATACTATATTGTAGGTACAACTGTTCGTCTCCATACACCGAAACAATTTAATACATCTACACACAGTTAATACACCAGCAACTATACACAATAATAATATAAATATACACAATATACGAATTTGTATTGTAAATTGTTTCTTGTACGTTCGAGGTTTAAATTGAGTTTAATCTGGCTATTAATAATCATGTCATCCAAAAGAAAGACATTATGAATTTATTGAATAATGAGAAATATTAACTTTAGATTTTCTTTGCATACATTTCATTATGGCGGGAAAAAGACAAATTTAAATTCATATAGATTAATTATTGGTATTTAATGACGATGGTATTTAGCTTTAGCCATTTAGGTATTACCATTAGAACACGGATTTTTTTTTTTTCATGGTATAAATAATGTATAATAACTTAATCAATAACGGTGTACAATATATTAGTATTAAAATTTGAAAGTTACACAGAAGGCAATTCCATGACGGCATTACTCTTTCATGTTCAATAATTTCTGCATTATTACCCTCAAGAAATGGAGTAATCAAAGAAATCAATCAAAAGCTTGAAACTGAATTGTACAGAGGTCTCTGATCACTAATAAAAGTTGAGAAATTAAAAATAATATTGAAAAATTAAACGATCCAAAAAACAATATGTAGGTACCCAACTGTTATTCGGAAGGATTAAGAATCGTTTTTCCTACTTAATGTGTTATGAACAAGGTAAAATGACTTCTGCGTATAAATGTATAATCCGTATGATTTATCTCATCGAACAAATTAATTAAATTATGTAAATAAGCACGATTTGTAAGTATTATCCCTAGCAACAAATAGGTACAACCTTCATAGGAACTGGGAATAGTTTACGGAGACCATGCCAATAGTATCTATATATACAACATATGACGAGTCAAATTATGATAAATTGTACTCTACTCTTAATTTTCAAACGTGACCTTGGTTGATTGATTTGTATTTTGTACCTTTAGCTGCAGTACAACTGTTAGGTACAATTTTATTATTGTTCTGTATTTATTGAAGGGACGTCGACAACATCACAATAGCTACAAAAAAATCAATAACAATATTACTATATAGATATAACATGGTCATGAACATTCGAGTACAAGGTTAGGTTTACATTAGCAACATTTTTTTTTTCCTCTTTTGTCTTATCGTTGGTAAATATTTACCAAAATAATGTACAATTTCTGATAACTGATAGTGATGTCAGTCTGATACCGATTACAACTGGCTCCGGCAACTTGACGGTCGCGCATTTAAGTTTTCAATTTTCATTTTTGAATTGCAATTTATTATTACTTAATGCTCATTCAACTACTTCTGTCTAGCATACCTGCATATTAGCCCTGCAGGCTGCAATATTGTGCAACTTGTTTTGATCAACATCTCGACTCTCATCGTTGTTCATTCATTTCGATTTCAGTCTGCACTCAGCAGTTGCAATCGTCATTCATTCGATTCAAATACGAAATCCAGTGATCATGTTTTTAAACAAAATACCCAAGTGTCTGACGACGAAGGCTAACAGCGTTCCGTGTCTCTTCTATCATAAAAACGTAAGCGTTAAAATTTATTACATTATATTATAATATTATGTATACATCTAAGTCGAGTTGAATTATATTGATCAAATTACTTTTAAATCATCCCTCTGGTCAAATACAAATGGCAGACTCCTTATATAGTATTATCCATTTAGTTTAATTACATTGTCAGATATTATGCTTTATGGTATTCATATTAATTAACATTGCTTACAGGTTATTGATCATTATGAAAATCCCCGCAATGTTGGGTCGTTGAATAAAAATGACAAGAATGTCGGAACTGGATTGGTTGGCGCACCAGCTTGTGGTGATGTCATGAAGTTACAGATTAAAGTAGATGATAATGGTAGAATTGTTGATGCCAAGTTTAAAACTTTTGGCTGCGGATCTGCTATTGCTTCTAGTTCACTAGCTACAGAATGGGTTATGGGAAAAACTGTTAGTTTATTTGTATATTTATTGTATTCTTTAATATACCTATTTAAATATATATTTATTTAAATCCCTAATATATTATAAGGTTGATGAAGCACTTTCCTTAAAGAACACAGTAATCGCCAAAGAACTATCTTTGCCTCCAGTGAAGCTTCACTGTTCAAGTAATTGTTGAATTATTATAATACAATAGCTTATATAAGTTATAATGTATAACATCAGATTTATAAGTTATAATTTGTTCAATCTAATAACAGATAACCTACCATTTATTTTTTGTTATGGATATTTTAATAATTTAATAATTTTTGTTTAATAGTGTTGGCTGAGGATGCTATTAAGGCAGCATTATCTGATTATCGCATTAAACAGCAAGAGAAGAAAAAATCAGAAGACCAGGATTAATGAAAGTGTTAGCTAGTAATACTTTCATAAAATTATATTTGTTGTCCTTGAAATTATTTTTAAATTGCATAAAAAAATTATAGATTGCTATATTAAATTTATAGATGATCATTATACAATCTCATGTCTTAGCAATTTTAGTTTAAAATAAATTGTTATTAAATGTTTTAAATTATTTTTCATTTTTAACATCAACTGTACCTTATTCGGAATCAGATCGTACCTCGGCGGCCGACTTCTGGGCATGGGTGTGGCTTCGTTCCGCAGTGCTGGTCTCACGAGCTTTCTAGGTGGGGGAAGCGTTTGACCGTCACAGGCGAAAACTGGTCTCCGCCAAGGTACGATCTCATTCAGAATAGAGTATACAATGGAAATTATATTGAGGTGAATTGAAAATGGACCAATTCCTTTGTAATCATAAATTGTCCCAAATTTTAAATTAATTTCTGGCTACTTCAAAGTTTGGGCAGTAGACGATTATGGGCTTGATGGAGTTGATTGTGTGAATTCTTAGTCGATTGAGAATTGCCTATTTTTGACTATTCAGATCTATGTATTTCGGCCAATTTAATCAAATAATTGACTTAAGTGAATGGTTAAGTTTAAGCCTTAAGGTACCAAAACACTTTTTGACCAATGAGTGCCAATGTTTTCAAAACATATACACAATTATCATAAGGAAAATCTACATTTTTTTTGTTAGTTTCTTAAAAATAGCCTAGAGGTTAGTGCCTATTCTATATTCTAAACAATAAATGTCCCGGGCAGCCGACTTGAGCGCATGGTGTGGCTTTGTTCCGAAGCTTTGCTTCACACGCCAGTGTTGTAAGCAGAAGTATTTGACTGCTGTGGCAGACGGCGATCGGTGCACAGCCGATGAATACTGGTCGCTGGCAGTACCTTGCTCATTCTGAATAGAGTATAAATATTTGAAATTGGTTCCTCACTACAAGATATAACTAAGCATTGTTTCTTTCAGTATCAACAAACTAATGATTTTGAGGCAGAAAAAAGTATAAAATATGAGGTTACATTTTTAATTGATTGCCATTGTGTAATTTTTCTATTCTCAATATTAAAACTTGCTAATATAAGAAGATTTAAAGGTATGGAATATAGTAGGTATAAATGAGGATCTGTTAATAAAATTCAAGCTATAACTTTTTAAAAATGATAAATCGTTAGGAAAACTGCATTTTAAGAAAAAAAAAAATACATACCTTCAATAATCTAACATTAGCTCGAAAATACATTCCAGAATTAATCAAACACTGTATATGGATTAGAACTAAATATCAAGTATTAATTATTAAAATACCTAATTTATAAATATTATAAATTGACAAAGGTATATTGTATATTGATACTCATTGAAATAGATAAAATTCATCATTGACAATTTTCTTTGAAATTGCAAAATACACAAATCAATAGAACTAGTAAATTTAAAAACATTTATACACTCATTATTGCTTCTAATATTAAATGGCATTATATAATCATATGTTTATAAAAATTATTTATTTACAAACACAAATCACTTAAGATAATATTTGTTATAATTAACTGAGAAAATATAAATTTGAGTTGAATATACAAAATTATAAATACTTAATAAAAAAAATTTAATACAAAGAAATACATTTTTTTTTAATTTAATACTTATTTTAGGAATGTGGGCTTAAGATAATCACAATTTTAAAAATTTTAAATTTTAATACTGTCATTTTTTAAAATATAATATGAATATATACAGTACTCGAATTGGGAAAAATTAAGTAAAGGAGATCAATTTAACAATTTAAAAACTGCAGTCTGAGTGCAAGATTACTTAACACATAGGTAGTCTAGGCCAGTGGTGGCCAAACTACGGCCCGCGAAAGAACTATAATATTTTATATTTATGTACAATAAAAACGTCGTTAAATATGAAATTATACACCTATACCTAAAATTCTGATGACTAAAGTAAATTTTTTTTTATGGCCTGAGGTAAATAAAGTTTGGCCACCACTGTTCTAAGCCATAGACAAGATAATAAGCTAATATTTTTCATATTAAAAATTGTAAAATTCTTTAGGTAATATTATTCACAACAATTTAAATCCACATTCAAACAAAAAAATTTTCGGGCAGCAGTATGTGCCGTCCACCAATCCAATTAAAAAAAAAAAAAATAATAGTAGAGAAGCTCTGCCCCCCTCCCATTCAAGCACTGTATTTATATTATATAATATACTATACACATGATCCTTAAGATAGTTTAAAAAATAAAAATACTGTTTAAGTTTAAATTTCATATTTAGCTTTTTCAGCCTATTTTGAGTTATAAAGTAAGCATCTAAACAAGATCTTATTTAGTATAACAAAATGAATAGACATTTCCATAATTCTAAAATGTCTAATTTTTAAAAGCCAGTTCAGTGTCAGCAAAGTACTTATTTAAATTCTCATATACTTTGAATTCTGATTAAAAGTTTTAATTCAGATTTGTCACTCTGAGTTATTGCTAGTTAATCTTTTTTCTTTGGTTTTTTCGGATTACGACTCCTGGATTTGGCTTTGCATAATGGACAAATTGGAGCATTACGGTGTATTTGCTGATGACAAGATAAGCATGATTTCATTGGAGGTGGTTGTTGTCTAAAAAAATTAACAGTACACATTTTAATGATAGTTATTAGAATACCTAAATATTTTTATTTTTGAAAAATGTATTTTTGGTTAATTGATATTTGAGACTTTAGAACTGTAACATTTAAGACTACAGACAGATAGTACAATAGTAAAGATTTTGAATAATCTCTAATTTAAGATATACCAAATAATTAGAAGATTGTCTTGAATAGTGATCTATGCTGTATACCAGAGGTATTCAAACTGTACGTCGCGGCTCCCAGGGGCATTGCGGGAGTTGTCAAAGGGAGCCGCGTAGTATCATTGAAAACCAATAAATATTTTTACAAAAAACGTTTACTATTATCATTGAGGCACATCAGTTGGGAAACGTTGAATTGTCTACAACAATCATTCGCTAAACATAGCTTTAATTTTTTTTATATATGTAATATGGCAAATAAATAATAAAATATAAATTACATTCATATAAACATTGATTTTGTTGTCATTTATAATTTGGGAGCTGTCAACATTTAGTGTACACTTAAAGGAGCAGCGGGATGAAAAAGTTTGAATGCTGCATACAAATTGAATTTATTCAAAATAATTAAAATTTGAAAAAAAATGTCCATTATTTATTAAATATTACCCTTGGTGTTTGAAAAGCCCATACTAATAGCTAAAAAACAATAATTTACTTTTAAATGTAGTTGAGTATCAACAACTCAAATGAGGGCAAGAAAGCTCTTTAAAGTGTGTTTTAATGTTATGTGTGATGTAAAGAACTCGAAAAATAAATAGTCACATTTATTATTAATCCCAGAGATTCCAGTTATCAATTCTACTGTATTATGATTAATAATTTAATATTACATTTTTATTAATTATTACAGATTGTGTTTTAAAATAAAGTGAAAAAAAATTTTTTTTATGTATTATTGGGCACAATTTTACCAAAAATAAATTTCGAAATTAAAATGCTTGTCAATTTTAATTACTTTAAAAGAGAGTAATATAATATTATAATAATAATCAGTGGCGTATTTAGGGAGGGGCTTCAAGAGGCAAATTTATTTTTTTTACATGCTTTTACATGTTGTGTATTATACACAACTTTTACAATGCATGTAAAAATAAATAAAAAAAGATTCAGGTTAATTTTTATTTTTAGAAAATGTAAGTTAAAAATAAAACTAGGCTAAAAACAGTTTTTGTAAAGACCAAAAACTAGTATCACGGATTTTAATGTTATACTTGAGCACAGTATGAACAAAATAGAACGAAGACTTCAATTTTTTTGAATTGATTCCTACTTTTTTAAATACCTTCAACCAATTTCATTAACTGTACTATATGTTTATACGATGAAGAAATTTAATACAATTAAAGCAAAATACAAATTAAGTCTATTAGAAACTATAATGTTTGTTCATGTTGTAAGGATATATAAAATTGACTAAGTCCAAAATAATGAAAGAAATTGTAGAAATGTTATTAATTGAATATTCTCCTCTTATAACAACATACCCTGATGTAAGCACTGTTTTTATTTTATACTTGACATTAATCATCATGGCTGCAGCAGCAGAATGATCATTCTCAAAACTGAAAATAATAAAAAATTATTTACGAAATACTATGGCGTAGCCTTTGGTTTATCAATTATTTCCATAGAAAATTCATTTAGCTAAAGCCTTGGACCAGTTGGCTAAAATAAAGGCTCAAAAATGTCTTAAGTATACAATTGTATTGTTTTAAATAAATGTATAAGTAATAAAACAATTATATTATAAATTATTATAATTTTTTTTTATTAGCTTCTAGCATCACTATTAAATAATTTCTGTATTTAAGGACCACCACTCCATATGAGCCCATCAAGTTTCACACTACGCCACTGATAATAACTATTATATTATATATTTTATAAATATCATACCTTTAAAAGTTTTAACTATGAATAATGAAAAATACATAATAGAGATAACTTTTAATTATTGCATGTTACACAAAAACAATATATATATTCTATGCAGTAATATATAGAATACATGATATTGTTTAATTATAAGTACCTGAATGCTGGCGGTCCAGGAATTGGAGGTATTGGTCTAGTATCTACAGGTCCACCATTCACCATTTTGCTACTAGTTGCAAGTTGTTGAAGTGGAGCTGCTTGAGATCCAAGAAAAGCCGCCACAGCAGCTTGAGCATGCTGATGAGCTTGAGTTAAGTTCTGCACACTATCACCATTGTGCCAATCTGAATTTGGGGGTGTTGACACAGCCGGTTTGATTTGTTTGTCAAAATAGGTTTGGACAAATAGACTGTAACAAAATTAGTTCAAACTATTTACAAAAAATCTAAGATGATTGGAAAAAATAATGAAAAGGATTTTTTTGCAATATATTTTGAAAACCATAACCTTAAATGCTCAGTCTTAATATAGGCATGTCAAATATAAATACTCTGTATATTAAGAACAATAGACAACTATTAAATCCAATCATGAAGTTCGCATTATATCAAAGTATAAATTAAACAAAACTAATCCACTATTAATAATTTAAATAGTATTACGATAAATAGTTCCTATTATATATATAAAATTAATTTATAGTTATACTTTATTTTGTGAACTTATAATTACAGTTTTATTCAAATCATTTTTAAATTTAAATTATTACAATTTGAAAATGATTGAACGAGATTGTATACTTACAACTGCAAAATAATTCTACAACTAATACCAAACGTATTATATAGTCATTAGCCATACAACAATTCACTACTAAATTTAAAACTAAATGCTTACTCTGGTCGCACAAGATCACTTTCTTCTTCATGAAGTTCTGGTAACCGTTCAAGTCCAAGTAAATCTCTACGCATAAGGTCAATATCTGTCTTCAAAGGTTTATATTCATCGTGGACTTGTTTAGCACGTTCCATAGATCGATTTCTAGATTCTTCAGCTTTTTTTATTACACTTTCCATCTGCATAATACAAATAATACAAATAATTAAATAAAAAATCATAAATCAATAATTCTAAAGTTGAAAATATTAAACAAACAGCATTTATATCAGCATGTATCTGTCTAAGTTCTTCTACATGTGCCATTTTTTCTTGTAGTAAAAGTTCCAATTCCTTGCGATACTCAATAAGACATTTATCTTCTTGATCACTTGCTTCAATTTCTTTCAAAATGTTCATTTTTAGAGTTTCTAATTTTTCAGTTTTGTCTCTAAAACAATAATATCATTCATTATATATGAAAAAAATATATTTCAACAAACCAAACAATCTAAAAATAACTAGTTGGCTGTAATTGAGATAAAGATTTATCCTACCAAGATTGAAGATAAACACCTGCCTACCTACAACAAACGATTATAGATAATCTTTTGTATAGGAAATATACATAAAAGAATGTGACATATGCATAAGTAGGTACTGGCTTAATTTCTTAAAATGTTATGGTTTGGTAGCGTCTAGGTACTGACAAAGGTTAGTTTGAGAACAATGGCTCATCCATCAGTAAGATGATCAGTAGATTGAACTCGTCCAAGACTGTGAAAAATCAATCACATATACACACAAAACGAGGGGACGGCGGGGAGGGACGTCCGAAAACACGGGTGGGGGTGTCATTGGGGATGAAGGCATGAAAATAATTGGTGATTGACAAGTAAATCGCCTTAATTAGACCACGGGAAGGGTATCGATGGAACAAATGATTAACAGCCTAAGTGCTACGACGGCGGGGATGTGACTACTCAGCCGAGACGGATTTCTTGTCTCACCTGATGTCTTTCAACGCGTCGAGTTTCTTGAACACCTCGTCGCTCTGGACTTCTTCGGTCATGTTTACGGACATTACGGTGTTGACACGCAGAAGAACGATCAAACAATCAAAACAACAACAACAACAACAACAACAACAACAACAACAACAACAGCGGTACGTTAGGTGTCCTGCGGCGGTAAAATCGATATTTTAACGCGCTGCGGGGCGAGCGTCGTTAGTCGTGTAACAGCGGAGCGGACTTTAGGGTGTCGGGACGATGACCACCGCGGGACCCAGATGTACGGATAGTCATCGTTATCACTTATCAGTGGAATCACGTTATCAATGCGCAAAATGGGTGCTTGGCGATTGCGAAATTCATTCAAGATACCCGAAGATAATTTTCTTGAGGGAAATCCGTAGATCATATATGACCTAAGGTGGAAATCAATAATCATCGATTTTGAAGATATCTTCAAGGCCGTGGTGGTTTTGACCACAGCCCTATAAAGATATCTTTAGTCAGCATAAATCTAGTTTAGAACCTACCTAGTTGTAACACGAATTTTTCAATTTTTTTTTCGGAAACCTAACTATGTATACAGCGAGGGTGCAAAAATTAATCGGTTGAAATCATTATTTTGGAAGTTATAGCCTTCTTCTAGACCCTCTCTGTGACAAATTCCTAAATACGTCACTGAAGGGATCCACTATAATATGATACTTACCTATGTTACTTTAACTGGCCATGATAAATGAGTCATGACAAAAATCACCCGTAATATTAGGTAAACAAAACATACACTTTTTTAAAGGTAATTTCTCAAGCCATTCCTTCAATATATTTTCTTTAACATCCACATTAAACATTATTTATAGATGTTTTGATAATGATATCTGGTATGAAAAAGTATATTTAATAATTTGTAAGTATAAGATAATTTCCAACATTAGAGAATTCATGATGAAATTTAATATTAAAAGCCAATGTGAAATTAATTACGAGTTTGGTATTTGCATTGTTCATAGAAAATAAATATTTTTAGTAATTACTTATTGTAACTCGAGGTCACTTACAAGTTACAACAGGAGTAATACCTATGTCTATGTGTGTAGGTTATTGGGTGGGTATTATATATGTGGGGTTTTTACGATAGTTCAATTTTTTAGCAAATTTTGCGTAGGTACCTATATAATATAGCGTAAATTAAAAATGCTCATAATTCACTTCAAAACTGAATAATTGTAAAAATCCTGGCATAAATCTAGTTTAATGTTATTAAAACCCTTAGTCAAACACAGATAATGTTCTTATAATCAAGTTTCATTAAAAGTCGATTCACCCTAATTTTTAAACTTATTAAGCTAAAAGTGATCTGCTGAACGTACATTTGCAGTTACGCACTGTAAGACGGAGACAAAAAAAAGTGTTACGTCCTCTTAAACATTAATAGGTACTTCAATAACTTGATCTTTCCCCACAGGTCATACTCCATGCAGTTTATACTAAATTACTTAATTTAACCTCCAACAATTTGTAATCGCGTAGACTTAAACAAATATTAATTGAAATCACTATGAAAATATACACTTGTTTAATTTCAAATAAAATAATTTAGTTGATTATTATTACTTTTATAGATTTTTTAACAATGATTTTTAATTTTTGCACGATAATGAAAGCAAATGTGTAGTCTCAATTACAATAATATGTACGAGTTGAGGGTGCTGGAGTCTTACATAATCAATTATCTTCTGCTATGATGATAATTGGAAAATCTCCTTACATTAATTTTATTAATGTTATAAATTTTCAGCAGAAATGCCCTTTAAAAACTACCTTACGAATTTCAATGTTTACTTGAAAGACCTATTTTTAAAGCTAATTTAGAAACTGTTTGAATTTTTTTGAGAAAACCATTATTTTGGTAGTTGTAGCTTTCCCAAGTTTGCGATTTTACGTGTATACGCACGTGCGTCACACTACTTCTACGCACGGAGCCTAAAACTAATTTTGACTTTTTTTTTAGGCTTTTTAATAACGTGCAGAAAATTGATAGTGTTTTCAATTTTCATTTAAAGTATTTGTCTAGTCTTATGGCTAATTTGTACATTGAAGCTTCGCCTTATGAAATAACGTAAGTATATAATAATAATTTCCCTGTATGAAAAGTTTCTCTTTCCGAAAAAAAATGATGGAATTCGGATCGCTAGTCGTAACACGATGCTTGAGAGTTGAGAGTTTTCTCAGTAAGCACAATGGAGTAATGGCCAATGGCCATAATATAATTTATAATTATTATTTATTATCGCTTTGCCTTCCAGCCTCGACGAACCGTGCGTTTTTCTTCCACGGTGTCGCTGCTGATCGACTGTTCCACGGTCGTCATTGTCATTAAAAAAATAATATAGTTACAATATTGGTCGTTCGGAGCAGGTCGCGCAGTGCGCACAGCTGATTCCGACGTTTGTTCAGTCGCAAAAACGAAGCTGCGTCGACTACGTCAGTGTAGAACACCATAAACACTGTCCAGAGGTCTTTATTTCGATTACACACACACACGAACACAATCCCACGAATCACGCGTAAGTATATAACTCACACATATATATTATATCATTATTTTGTATATCTATATATTGTGCTTGCACAATACACACGTCACACACACGACGATCGTCTGTAATAATAATATTCTACATTTATACGCTCATTTTATTTGTTGTAGCCGTAACAGCACTGCTGCGCCGTTGATTGTTACGTTACGTGTGGCAATTGATCGCAGTCAATCGCTTTGTGTGCCATTGTCGACTAGTCTCTAGTCTCGTCTGTGTCCAGCGACTCCGACGGTCCTTCGCATTGTCCGTGTCTGTCCGCACACGATACCACACCCCCAAATTTGTCACCGCCATCGTGCATCCGACAAAATGGTTTTGTTGAAAACAACTGTGGTCGTCCTCCTGGCCGTTGCGTACGTATCCGCCGCCAACTTGACCGCCGCCGTCAAGGCGCCGAAAGAACACGTCGAGCACATCAGCGAGCTGTCCGTCGGTCCTGGTGAGTATCCGCCATTGTGCCTCAATAGCGTTATACGACGGCGAAAACAACAACATCAATAGTTATGATAATATTGATAATCGTCCGTTCAAGGTCAACGGCGACACGTACGTATCGACGTTGGTTTCGATCGGTTTTCCTTTTGGATCGCCATTGTTTGGCGACCTGTCGCACGCACGAATCCATTACCGGGAAATACAAATTAGATAACGCTTTGGGTTTTTTACTAGTGTACCCACACCACCCACGTAATGAAACCTCTGATTCCGTGGCGTTTCGATTGTGACTTCTGTACTTCGCGTACTTCCACCTCTCTCTGCCCACCACCCACTGGACTTTGGCCGCGGTGTTTACAAGTTGCGTTCCCGACGTCACATTGTTTGTGTTGTGACTTTGTGAGCAATGTGAGCCCATAGCTAGTTGTCATTATTATCTAGGCTAGGCTTTTTGTTAGTTATTGATTTATCGCAACAGATTGTTTTCTAAGTTAATTTTGGTATCCGCCCCTCGACAGTTTTTTCTCTTGTTGACTGTTTTTAACACTGTTCAGTGCTTACTGTGTTCAAGGTTGAGAAATTAGGCCACAATGGTTTTGACTGTGTCACTGCAACTTGATGATTAAAAAGTTATTTCTGTTTATAGAAATACAACCGATTCAACAAAACTGCCTTAGAAACATGTATTATTTCTCATACATCACAACTGACTGATTGAATTATAAAACAGATGTAGAATAATTCATTGTTATTAAACAATAGCATGTCTTTGATAATTTTGGACATTGTGTAACCATTATTTCTTATAAATGCATCACAGTGTGTAGGGTATTTTATATTTTTCTGTTTTAAACTTCTTATTGGACTAATAATCTCATTTGATTGATATTGCAATAATTAAAAAAAAAATTATCTTGTATCTCTTAAACAAATTGATGAATAGGTCATATTATTATGGTTTTGTTCTTTACTGTTTTTATCTATTTGCGTTTGAAGTAAATTATCTTAAAAATTATAGAATGTTAATTTTTTTAGTTTGAAAATATCTAGTAACTAGTAATCCCAGTTATAATGCAACCATAAAAGTATTGTCAATTGTTAGAGAATATGATAAATTATCTTTTATGAGTATTGAGTAAGGTTATAATTAGTAAGGTAGTTATAATTTTGATATATTATTAAACTTGAATGTTAATCATTGATAGCATTGATTACATAGTTAAAATTATATTAAAGTTTCTTCATTAATTCTTTTAACAAAGTAGACAGTAAGGTTTTTTGATGGATAAATAGGTAATAATGTAAATAAGTATTACATTTTATCTTTAGCTTACCCGTGCTAATTGTTACATTCAGCAGTTGGACATTTTAATGCAGTCTAATTTTACATTGTGTTTTTAAATCTTGAGGTTTTAAAATATCTATTATCTTCCTCATTTTCGTACTAGTAATATAACTTGAATAAAATATAGACAGGACATCAAAACAGACTATTGAACACAAGATATAACATATTAAAATGTCAAATCTAAGTATCTTAGATACTTAAATAATAATCAAATATGTATTGTATGTTTTATGTTTGATTTTGTTCATTGAATTCATGAAGATTAGAGATCTCTTCATGATTGAATTAATACCTAATCTAAAACAATTTTTCTTTGATAAAATAAATTGATTATTTACACTGACCATTGTTATCCATTTAACTCCAATTAAGGACAAAGATAAGAATTTAGGGTCTAATACCTTCTACAACTGTTTTGAGCTATGTTAAATTATGTTTATAATGTATTTTTTGCAACCACTAAAATAGAATTGACTTACTCCTTGAATCTTTAATTGTTTTGAATATTTTAAAGCCTTATCTTGTTAGACAATTCCATAACGCTTAATTGTTTGAAAATTTTTGTTATACTTTGTAACATTGTTTATCAATTTGTATTGGAAAAAAATATTTTGATCTTTGTTGTGCATGCTTTGACATTTTAAATATCTTTTAAAATGTCGACTTAATTATAATTTGACAACTGCTCTTATCTATTAATTCAATTGTCTTATTCTATTACGTTTTTTAAATTGATCACTTAACAGAATCTTAGTGTAATAATGAATGCATGGGTGTCATTTCATTTTTTTTATGTAAGTTGGTCCCAACATTTTTGCAGGTCATTTAAAATAATTATTAGGCTACAGTTATGGGCATACTATGAAGAAGGGACTCTAGAGAAGACATACTCTCTATGTAGATTATCTGTATTTTGTATTTAGTGTATTGTCAGTTATCACTTTTATTTATTTATTTATATAAAATCAACAGGCCAATAAAAGCTCTTTAACAAAGACAGAAAAACATTATATGTGAATTGGCACAATATGAAAACAATAGACAAGTGTTAATAATAAAAGTAAAAATAGTAAGAAATACAAATACAACATTTTGGTATACAAAACATAACTATAAAATAAATATTTAGGTATTATAATTTAAAAATTACAAAGTTTTAGATTTAAATACTTGACAAGTCAAAACGAAAAAATCCAAGACTGGAGATTCTATTGGCGTTAATAATGGCTCTTGAAAAAAATGAATTTTTTCCACTGTTAGTATTTAAATTGTGTGTATGGAACAAATCAGAATTACGTGTAAACCTACTTAATATTAATATTAATATATTACCATTGTTACAATTTTTGTCCAATTATGTGTGTATGTACTTGTAATGTATTTGTATTTCTTTTGTGGTTCCCAGTACTAATGGGTAGCATCACTACTTAATAGATTTGTTTGTATAGAAATGTAACAACAACGTGGTAGTAAGCATTGAGTACAGTGGTACAGTGATGGCACTCAAAGCGGTGTCCTGTCTCATTTTTCACTCAACAACTGTAGATTATTCTAGATGTTTCAATATTTGTTATACTGTCACTCTCAAGCGTTACTGAAGATAGACTAAAGTATTTCATTTTTTGCTATACATAGATACTTAAGTGTAATCAGTGACAAAACAAGTGTTGGGTGGTACTTACACCAGGGCACCAGAGATTTCATTTGGGTGGGCGAGGCATCAATCAGTAGTGTAACAACTAGGTGGGGTGGGAGCATCACTCTGCCTTCAATATTCATAGTGTTAGTGTTATTGACAGTAGTTAAAATTGTATGTAGGCTTACATGAAATAGGAAAAAAAATTAATTTAAAAGTATGCTATCTTCAAATGTTTTAAATTACTTTTCCGAAATATAATACAATTTATTTAATTGGACCACCATCTGTTGCCCAAGATTCATTTGTTAATTTTATAAATCATAAAGTAATTAGCTTTATAAAATCAATTAAAATATTGTTTTTAACATTGATAATATTAAATTGGCTAGTTGTATACCATGTTTATTTTTGATATTGTTAATTTATGAATTAAATATTGAAATCATTTTCAGCTCGTCCAAACTCCTTTAAATTTCCTGTTTCTCCAGCTTATTCAACCGCTCTTTTTTTTAAGAGATTCTATGTTTGTCTAAATAATATTATATAATCAACATTTTAATTAGTTATTTTTAACAAATTATTAAAATTCAATGTCTTCAAATACCTTTTACAGAGATAAGTTTTTGGACTGAATACAACTTTTTTTCCTGACTGAGTTTTCGTAACAATTTATTTATTGCCATAGAAATACAATTCAACACACCTATGATTCCTTTGCTAATTTTCCTTGCAGACCAATAATATCTAGTAGCACGCCACTTTTCTTTAATAAATATTTATGTAACATGGGTATGTTATGCTATAAATTGTAAGAATGATATAATAATAAGCACCTTTCTAAGAAATATTTTACTTATATTAGTATATTTTTACTAATTATTTTATATCATTTTTTAGAACCAACTCAACCATCCCCAGCTGGAAACACAACTGTGAATCCACCAATACCTAACAACTCAACTACATCAATACCGACTACTCAAAAGCCAACTACAACTACAACCACAACTACAACCCAACGTCCTACGTCAACTACACTATCTCCAAATGTTACAACTCATGCACCAAATGTGACAACAACCACTTCGAGTCCAAATGTTACAACAACTACGTTGGGTCCAAATGTTACGACCACTATTCCTCCTACTCCAGAACCAACTCCAGCCCCATCTCCTGCTAGAAGTTGGGATGGTCCAAGTTTCTTAGGTATGATTGAAATTAATTTATATTTCAAAAATATAAAAAGTTACTTATTATAACATGTTTTTATTCATTAATTTCAGGTGGCATGGTCCTAGCTTTTGGTATTGTTGCAGTCGGATTTGTTGGATACCGATTCTTTTACTTGGGACGTGGTGGTGCCTACCATACTTTGTGAACATTGATAATCTGATCAAATAATAAAAAATATAATATTTTTTTTATATATAGGGCTATTAAATTTAATTCAAAAACCTATATAATTGTAAAAATATTTTACTGATTAATTATTTTAAAAATAGAGCACCCTTTCTCAAAATTCAGTGCTCATTATTTATTTTTAGTGGCATATTTAAATGCTTCATACAAAATTAGGAATTCGGAAACCCAATGTAGGTATTAGTATTGTTTATTCAGTTCATATTGTTTTTTTTTTTTAAATAATGAATAGTCGACATTTGACAAACTGTTCTTATTCAATTTATTTTGGTGATAACTAATGTAAAATTATTTTTTAAGTATTTTTTTATATAATTAAACGCTGTAAAGATAAATTTGTATTTTATTTTAAACTGTTTTGTGTGGGTTTAATATTTCCTTATTAATTGATAAAAATGTATAAAATATAAATGTTAAGTAAACCAAAAATTATTTGGTTTTAAACAATATATCTAAAAGGAATGTTCTACTCTACAGTCTACACAAAATGGTAAATTTGGGTGAACATAATTATTATGTTAGTGATATCTGATGAAGTGAATAAATTATCAATCAAATAACAGATAATTAGTTCAAACAGGTCGAAACTAATTGTACAAGAAAAATTATTTGAACTACAATATTTTCTTTCTAGTCATTTATCAGCTGTTTCACAGTAAAGCCTTGACATATATTAATTGTCTGTAGATAATAATTAGCAAATTGTTCAAAAAATGTATTATACTCTCAATGTATGTTATATTACTGCTAGATGCCTTACTTAAAATATTACTCTAGGTAATTAAAAAATGTTGGTTCACTACTATATTCATCAACACTTAAACAATAAATAATATTACTCATTCAAAAAATTAAATTTTTGCGTATCAAAATTTTTTTGTTGCAACACATTTTCTTATTTCAATATGAAATTGTTTAATTAATCGATTGTTAAATTGTTGGTTATTATAAGCAAATTGTTGTGATTAGATGTAATTTATAAAAATGATGTATAAGTAGCTTTTAAATAATGACCTTCTTTTCCATCTTCAACTTATTTTTATTGTTTGTATGCGAGAATACTGTAAAATTGAATTTTATTGAGAAGTATTGGTTCTCACATTTTTTTTCATTTGTGTATTAATACTTATATCGTATTTTTAATTTGGCTCTTATAGTTTTTTTGTCAACTGTTTATGTATTTCAATAGGTAAACAATTTTTTTAACTTAGTGAGTTGTGATTAACTATAATATGATTTAATGTTTATGATAAAATAATAGGTCCAATATCAAAAGACACAAAAGATTTAAAATTAATATTATTCTGGTGATACTTTGCCTATACCATCATTCATCACCTTTACCGAAGAATGTTTGAAAGGCAGCAACTCACAAGTTACCATCATTCATATTATGGTCCAATGATAACAGCATTTTTGGATGAGAACTATAATAATACATTTTATGCTTAATTAACATTTCTTTGGGAGAAAAACAATGAACATCAATACATCATGTTTGTTGACTATGTAACAACTGACTACCTTAAATATAATTTGGATTATTATTTAATCCTATTGTAATAAAATAAAATTTATAACTTCCAACTACCAACATGATATGATATGCCTAGTTAGTAAGTCTCCAAAAACTAAAAATCAAGAACATATATAGTTACGTACTTACTGAACCAGACTAAAATAATTTGAAATCGTAGTTTTAAAAGAAGTTAAATTTTACAGTATGGGTACATCGTACATATAAATATATATAGTATATACTATATAATATCTACCTAGGTATATATTATAGATTATACCATAACAATTATCAATTGAACAAAATGTAATATGTTTATTGTGTATAAATTATCATTTATATCTGAAGAGGATCGATGGCGGACAGCTATTTTAGCCAAAACATAAATAACCTAACCAATCTTCTGTCCATCATACTTATCGACCTAGATATACAATAATACTTTTTCGAACTGATATGAATTAGTTATTATGTTTACTTGAGATCATTCAGCCTATACTTTCCCAATTTCACCCCAACAACTATAAAGTATTTTGATTTTGAATATTTTGAAATTTTGAATTTTTAAAAGTTGATTATTTGGAATTTGCCTCAGAAATCTTAAAATATGGACTGTCCGAAGTACATATTATAACTAATCCAGATCAGTTTGCTTAAATATTATACCATTATTACTTATTAGGTCGATCGGTAAGATGAATAAAAAGTGCATACAAATGAACATGAATTATTGTTTACTTCACTCGCGCAACGTTGAATAGATGACTTCTACATGCGCGGCGGCGGTGGGAACGCTCCGCTATTTCTTTTATACACATTCACACACTATATAAAAAAATCATCACTTACTACGTACACATTTACAAGACCCGCATATATGCAATTTGAAAATTGCCTATTCCGAGCTCCTTAAAAACTGTCCACCACCGATCTCCTTAATGGAGGGAAAAATAGCGGAATCTGTTCTTTCTTATTGTCTTATCATAGAAAGGTTAAACCTAAAGTGCAATATAGAAAAAATATGTCATATGACTTCCATGTCAGAACTAAGAATTTTAGTTTAATCACCTTTTGCGGCTATTGCCATTTATACCCAATTTTAAGAAGATAACATTTTTGTGACATGTCATAATAATAATTATCCTTTTTATATTATAATTTATTTATATAAATATAAGTGTAAATTATTAACGGTATGAATATCGTTCTCAATCGTTTGATTTTAAGGTACAAAATATTGTTTCTTTGATCTGCCGACATCGTTCTCAATCGTGTTGCTATAAAAATTTAAAACGTTCTCAATTCTCAATCGTACAACACCGGGTAAATATATTGTATTTATTAGTTTTGATTTTTTTGTTTATTGGACATTGATCCTCAGTGGCGGTTTTACGGGGGGGGGGGGTCTAGGGGGGCTGGATCCCTCAAATTTAGGCTGTGATACATTTTTCGCTCGGGGCGTTGGGGTTTTTACTAGCTATTACGATTTTTATATGCGGATATACGTTTATATTTAATTCTGGTGATTTCATCATTATTATTCTGTATATTTGAATGTTTGCTACAGCTAATCTTGTTGTACAAATAGTTGCCATTTACGAGTTTATTCACAAATATTCTTTTAATCTAAGGACTAAGATTACCATTCAATTTGAATCAAACTTGAAATGTATTTAGGGTTTATTACACATTTTATTAATGTGCAATAACAATTTTAAATTGTTTTGCTTTTTAATTTACAAAGTAATTATCTATATTATTTGACTCAAAATAGTATGTAGTTAATTTTAATCTAAGTACATGATTTTTTATTTTTTATTGTGATTGTAGTTTTTAATTTTTTCTTAAATTTATTTAAGCTTAATTTGCTTATTAAATATTTCAGAAAAGATTAAATGGTCTAGCTATGATGTGTATTCATAAAGATTTGAAATTAACGGCCGACGAAGTTTTGGACAAATTAACAAAGAAAAAACGAAAAGTTGATTTTGTCTTGTAACTTAAATGTTTGTTATGTTTTTTCGTTTAAGTAAGAATTCAATTTTATTTAGTAATTATTAACTGGTTGGACTCAATTTGTCTTCATATATTAAAAGATAATGATAAAGGACCCCCCTCCCCTTCTAGAAAAAAAAATCAAAAAACCATCACTGTCAATTGTTGTCGTATTCTGGAAAACGGTCGTTTGTTACGAGTTATAACTAATTTATAAACTATCATGGGCTCATCAATGCAGCGCGGTTTAAATACTACAGTGGTATAGTCCTTATTTATTATACAAATATACATACATATAGGTACATCGGTAGGTGCATATTGTCACGTACATGCGTATGCGTATGTATAGTAGGTAGGGTAGGTATTGTATTAATATTCGTAGCCCCACCATAATAATATGATTGATGTGTTTTAATTAAGTCTTAACCGCAGTTGGTTAAAATTATTTACGGCTTACGGTATACGTAATTACAATCTTCCGCGCGGCAGGTAAATAGGTGTGTATACTGTATAGGTACATCTTTTATTATAATTAACAGGTAGGTTATACCTACCTATCCTGTCGAACCGCTGCAGCAGTGCGTATATTATAATATACGCTGTGTATTGTGTATATATATATATAACGTATAATATTGAGTGTATGATATCACTACTGGAAGGCACCTACTTACTTGTAATTTAGGCGGTGTCCGCGGAAAATGGGCGTTTGTATACACATTTTAATAATTTATACGCACCTTTGTAGGTATATATATTTTTTTAGAACCTACGGAAAGATTGATTTTAATGGTGCACGTACGCCTTTACGGCATTTCGATTCGTTTGAGTGCATCATCCTGCAGTGTACGTAACATAATAATGTATGTATAGCTACCTATATACTCCGTTATTCTGTACGAGTATATATTATACATCATTATATAATAGGTAATATTTTGTTCACTGCGTAGACTATAATATTAATGCGGAGGGTCCGAACCTGATTTTAAATAATTAATGCTGATTGGTTTGTAGAAGAAAAAAAAACTCCGACCGTTAAATAGGCGCTCACATAAACTTTGTTATTATACTATAATGCACCATAAAATATATATATTATAATGTTGATAATATTATACTTAGATATAATAGTATGTTGTTTTTCTCGACTGCGGTATAGGTATACCTACGTGAAATTGCGATTTCGCACGCCTACGGCCTACCGAGATTGGTGTGATTTATACCACGGAATCATTAAACCAGGATTTAAACGTTTATGCTGTTTTCGCTAAGTGCGTGTTTGAACCTATGTACAACCTATCTATTGAAATTTCCAGAATTCATCACACGAATAATTATTGTAGTGCGTAGTAACAAACAAGTAGGTAATAGTTTCGTTGGCGCGACTGGAGATGAATTCATGTGTATAATACTATATAATACTATGATGTATGTTTTTGTTTTATAGGGTGTGCTAAAATTATGTTACAATTAGATTTTATTTGAGCTGCTTTTTTAGGTAGGTACCCAATAAAAATGTAAATTATAACTGAGCCCCGATTTTAGATTCTGAGAGTATCGATAAATGTATTGATTTTACGATGATGATTTCTTGTTTTGTGGCAGTTATCTGTACCTATGTACATACACGGTACCCTATATTATAATACAACAAAAGTTCGATTTTCAACGTCAAAATTTTATCTAGTTGTTACTTTTGGGAGGTTGACATAAAAATTCCGAGTAATTTTTTTAATATTGGGCAAAAAAAAAAATTAGTGAAAAACGGACATTTTTATATACAATTAGCTATTATTATCGGCTTTCGCCTTTCTTATTTTGTTGTAATTCAAAAACCGAAAAACCGAAGATGTTTTCCCCAAAAGTTAATGTTAGCATTTTCTTTCGATGGCATAATCTATAAATGTATAATTATAATGTATAATCTATTTAAGCTATTTATAGACATTTAATATTTTAAATTTCGATAAAAAAATCCATTTGGTCAAAAAACATGACAATTTAATAGAAGATCCTTTGTAGGTTGTTATTGCAGCAATTATTTAAAAATATTATATATACATCATATAGGAACGATTTTTTTTTTATAAGGCATTTGAAGTTTAAATGTTGACAAAATTCGTCAAAATCACAGACATTTGAAAACTGTTTTGTACTAAATGTGTGTACAATTTTTTATGATTAGAAAATGCTTAAAAGTTAAACTCCACAACTTACAAGGTTCCCCACAAGTAGTTCTTATTGTATAATTTAAATATCTAAACAATTTTTTTCATACAAGTTAGGTGTTCGGTAAAATAGGTACTATATTTGTTTTTAGGGGTATCAATTGTATATTTGTATTGTGTGAAAATATCATTCCTTGTTTGGTGCATTGTTATTTCACTAATATAATAATATAATACAATAGTAAATTATTATTGGTACGAATAGGCATATAAAGATAAGAAAAAATACAGTTAAGAGCATTCTTTCAGTTATGGTCTCTTGCTTTGTACGAAAAAAACACTTGCACAGTGATAAAATGCAGATTATAATTATATTATATATACCTAAATGAAAACAAGTTATTATTTTGTAGCAGTCACTAAATCATCATCCGCAGTCTATTTTAACCAGTTTATACCACTGCAGGCTGCAGCAGTTATCTTTTCTCGCATTTTCTATTGAAATATATAATTTAAAAACAATTTAATATATTAATTACTGCTGACGTACAACACAGCAGATTTAAATAGATTTTTGGTTTTTTTTGTTCTAGAATATTTTATAGCGATGGTCGAATAGCTACGAAATTCCGAAATTATTCTCTAAATCAGAAATAAAATCTAACAATTTTTTTTATGTTGGAGGAATTGCAGTGAGTGATGGCTAGAAAGTTATAAGTAACTGTTGTGTAGTAGGTATACATATTATATTGAAATATTGAAATATGTATGTATAATATTATAAATTATAATACCATAACTCGTTGTATAAGTTATCGTAAAGTTTTCGGCGCCACTGCACCCTGATACATAACTATTACCTAGCTAGTCTTTAGATTTGAAAAATTAGGCTTATTATTGGTTTATTATTTATGTATATCAGGTACGTATCTACTTAATTTATTTATTTTTTTGTGTTTTTCAGAGCAGTAAGTCAGTTTTAAGAATTTGTAATTTTTTTCTTTTTGATAATCAACATAAGAAACTATACTGTGTGGATGTTTCAATCAAATTACAAAATGTGCAATATCCTTTAGGGGTTTCACGTGCTCTAATCTTTTAATACATGCTTAACCTCGGAATATTGCGAATTTTATGTGTCTTGTTATCCGTTTTATAGTCATGATGCTATATAAAGTTGTGTGAAATACGACCTTAACACAATGTGTTACATTGTTAATTTTGTTTTTACTATTCAAACTTTAGTATTTTACTATACTTAAAACTAATCATTAAGATAGAAATATATAGGTATTTATCTAATCAATGCGTTCCAAGTCTATCTACTTATTTTAAAACTCAATGTACACTATTTCTTACCGATTCCCATAGATATCCTAGTAAGTAGATACATACTGCAGGTACTGGTTCCCAAACCTTACATTAAATATACATTATTGTAATAAATTATAATTGCCCGGAGTGCATATTGTAGCGGATGAGTGATGTGCAAAGTTTAATTAAAATTAAAAATAAGCTTTCAGTGTATTATGTACTATAAAATTATTACACTATTGTATTTAAAAGAAACTGTACAGCATACACAAATGCATATTACACAAAAATTATGATGGATATGAGTGAAGTATAAAGCAATTTGGAAGACACGACTGCAGTATTTTTGTTATTTGTACCAGCAATAATAAACGGAAATTGTAACAACGTTAAAACAGAACGCTGCAAGTATTATAACTGCTTGGCCGGGAACTTATTAAGTGGAAGGATCTTTAAAAAAAAAGAAGTTTTAGCGATAAGTGAAAAGTTTTCTGGGACTGGTAGAAAACTATTCTTTCTCCCTTGTAATTATTTGTTCTGGAAGCCAGCGTTTTTATGTGCTCGGACCCAGAGATATTGGGGCGAGGTGAGTGGTTTTGAACTCGGTATATTTGAAATCTTTTAGGACGGCAAATTAACTCGATCCTACTAAGTCTTTTGTTTGAAAATAACTTTTTTTTCATTGGGTAATCATTTGTGGGGAGCTTGTGTCTGAAATAACTTTTCTTCTCATTAGATAATCATTTACTCTCAGTCTATGTTTTGATTTTACTATATTTCAAATAAATTGTTATTGTCATAATATGTTCCACACGTTTATGCAAATGTATGCATTTACTTAGTTTACTACTACTACAAAAAAAAAAAATTATCCTAAAATATGTTCAATATAAAAATAACACATTTAATTAATAAACAAGATTATTATGTATAGTTGCTTAAAATAAAATATACACGAACCGTGAATATTGAAGATAATATTATTATTTGTGAGTTTATTTTATCTTCTTACCTGTACACACTAAATGTGTTTTTAATTCTTCATTGATGAGAATTATCATATATTCACGTACTTATTTCCACTTATTTGAAAACATTTTTTTAGATAATCCTACCTTAAAAATCTTATGTAGGTAGTAGGTAAGTCACATGATTGATAAAATTATACAGTACGTGCTTGCGTTGCAAAATGTTTGTGTACTTAGCTTGTTTTATAATGAATTATATCATACACAGCTCAAAGGTGTTGATCATATGGTATTTTGCATACACAATATTTTTATGTTATCACGTGTCCCTACATAGTGTGTATATATTAGTATATTACTCATTACTTCTTTAGTTATAATTTATATACTGTATAACAGTTGAACGTGAATTTACGTTTCCTCTTATTTTTCAAATAACACAGTGAAAGATACAGATGATAAAATAAAAGTTGGAGGAATTTGAGCTATCGGAAAATAATCAATGATCATTGCAGTTATATTGTTCTATATTTCTAAGAAAAAAGTGGAAACTAAAATGTAATTTCTTATCAAAATCAATACCTCCTGAGAAAATATTAATAGTTAATACCATGTAAAATCGAGTTAAAAATGGACCTTTTTGACCTAATAAAATAAGTAACGTTCAATCTTAACTTAATTTGTTTTGTTGACATCAGCGGTTTAAAATATTAATAATTAATTTAACTATACTCAATGGAGTAGGATCCTTACTGGGTTAGTTTACCTACTTCTGTGGAATATTAAGTAGAAATTAGAATGATTAGTCATCACTAGTAAACTATACATTCCGAAATTTCAGTGGATGTCCCGCCAAATGTTTATGTCTAGTCAGGACAGTAAAATGTACTGATTTAATTAAATGATCAGGGGTTTTGTCTCGATTTCATAATTTCAATGTGATTTAATTTCATGGCTTATAAAACATATTTAAAAATTTAGATGTATGAATGAAAATATTATTAGCATACTATTACTACATTTTAATTGATTTTGATTTTGTAAAGAAACATTCTAAGTATACCGTATGTCTACCAAACACTGTGCACTCTATAAACCTATACGTATTTTTGAATTCTGTTTGCGGGATATGCAACTAAAACTGTTGAATCATAAATACCTATAATACTTACAATTTTCAACTCTTGTATTTTGAGTATGTGCGCAACAACTTCGCCTTTTTGTGTACCCCGTTTTTGTAGACACACTGTATATATATGTATTATAAAAGTTATACATTATAGCTATGTTTCATATAATAATACTCCTCACCAGTAACCTCGTCCATCCTTTTTATTCCATCTCCTCTCACCTCTTTCTCGGAATTTTGGAATGTTTGCGATACCTGTCTATTAGAAAAAAATATATTTATATATCTGGTCAGTTTGGTCATCACTCATCATGTTTGACGAGTGTTATATTTAGTAAATATAAAACTACATCTAATTAATTTATTCATTTTGTAATAGGTTTACAACTTAAATTTATTAATAGATTTTAGTATAAGGCGTATATGTCGTATAATAGTTGAACGTTTTAATAATTTATTAACTAGGTAACTAACCATAGAAAATACATTATTAAAGTTTCAGTTTAAATTGTATTAAATAAAAAATATGCCTGCAATATAAATATTTGTATATGTCATAATTATATAATTCTTATCATCTAATATGTTTATACACAAATTCATATAATATTATATTAGTTAAGTTTCGTAAAATGCATAACATACTCGTACAGTAATACATACAACTAGGTGTCTATAGGTACATACCATTATATTATATCTCTATTGCAAGTAATAACAATACATTTCACAAGCTAATGTTTACTCTCTTTTTAAATATAATATGATTCGATAGCGTATTTGATAGACTGACAAAATTATTATACCTTCTTGTTAATATTAGCTATTATTTTCCAATTTAATTACAATTTAGTTACTTAGGTAGTTTTTAAATATTGGAAACAATTCTGTAAACATATTATGGAACGTGTCTTTGAAATTAGAGTGTTGAATAAATATTTGTCATAGTATTTATTTTACATATTCAATTTTCTCTAAATTTTATTTTACCCTAACATTTTTAAATGTCGCGAAGAAAATTATATTCATTCGAATAGAAGGTGTCAATAGTAAAATCCATAAACCATTATATTATTACATCATAAGTTTGCATTAAGTCAGTTTGTTATACGTTTATGTTTATTAGTTATTTTCAATAATTGGAAATTATATAATTTAATTTTGATTTTAGACTTTGAGAGTAATTTTTTAAGTAGGCAATGCTATACGATTTTTATGTGGAACTGAAACAACAGGACCTGAGTTGGTTAAGTAATTTGTATTATTCTTTGAAGTTAAAATAAAAGCAATTTATTATTCGTGTTAATGAATAAAAAATATTTAGATTAAATGTATAAACTATTTTGGTATAAAAATGTAGGATTACTTACTATAATATCTTATGCACATAATACGCTTAAAATGTTGTTGTTTTTGTCGTTTTGTCTATAGATTTTTGAGACTTTAAAATTTAAATTATAGGATTAAAAATTAGTGCCACTATTATATTATAGGTATTTCCCTTTTATTGTTTTTATTTTATCGTTCTTAGTTTTTGAATTTTATCATAAATTGTTAACTTTTGTCATGTCTTGTGGGAAATCTTTTTGTTTTGTTTCGCTGATAAATAGAACAATTTGTTGTGAGATTTTTCCTTAACCCCTTTAGCTTGTGCACAGGATTATACAAGTATGTACATTGTTTTTGAAAGGTTCAACATTCCGATGTTCAGAGGATAAAATTGAATTTTGGCTTCCAAAAACGACGGGTAGCTTAAGGAATTGGAATATCACGAATTCTCTGAAGTCATTAACGGCACTCGTCCAGATGAGGAGAGTTCAGGCGTCACCTAAAGAATCTTAAAGTGCCTTTATATTGATGATGGTCCGAACCTTTTGCGGTAATATTTGTGGCCAGCATCCCGGTTCGCTTGATAACATTGTTTTATTTTGTTTATCGCAACAGGACAAAACTTTTTTAATAATTAAAACTGATAATTACGTGAAGAAATAAAAGTTATACAGAATAGTTGGACCTATATATGCATGTATAATTAATTGTTTTTTCAATCAAAAATTTATGTTTATAAAATAAAAGCATTGTGTATCGATTTAAACTTGAAAAAGGCTGTGCAAAAATCTTAAATGTATAAAATATTTAAACACTATAATAATTCAGACGTAAAGTGGAAAAAATCTAGTAAGTTTTATAACGACTGAATGGGTGATACCCGATTCGGCTTCTAAACCAATAATTTTGTGTTATTTTTAGGTCTAACATTTTTCAACCCTTCTTAAATATCGGACTTTTCCAATTTGATTTTGTGTCAGACATTCCTAATCAGTAATCACACAGCAAAAATGTCGGCACACCGATTGTATCTTTAAAAATTATATTGATGATAACTCTAAATTCCCGATTAAGTATGTGGGTTTCACATACTGGCATACAGCAACATTACAATTATCAGCAAATATCTAAAATTATTTGAAAATCTTTTCATTCCAATTTCAACGAGAATTTGTATAAAACACATTCATAAATTCATGATCCATACATTTTTACGGTTTTAAAAAATATTAAACAATACAATACAGACGGATTGATAGATACATAAAAATGAACAGTTCTAATGATAACATAAAAATATCCAAAAAAGTAACATAATACAAAACTGAAGACGGAATTAAAAATATAGGGCTAAATCAGTACCTTTTTGTTAAGATAGTTTTATCATTTCATTTTTAAAGACTTTAAACTATTATTTTATTATTTTATTTTTTATTGAACCAAGGCCCTATAACTATGGTCATAAGCTGTTTGTACGGGGAAACTTTTGATTTGAAACCCGTATTTGTATGTGTGGCAAGGATGTGTTGCTAAAAACCCGGGTGGTCACCCATCCGAGTGCTGGCAACGACGGCCGGTACGCTCAGAGCGTTTCCGTAGATTGAGCTTACGACCGCGCCTCACCAAGCCATTGACTGAATTGTTTATTTATATGACGAATAAAATTGTTTATTTTAGATTCTGAACGGATAGACGAATAAATTGATATTTTGAACACTTTAAAATATTTAGACATTACTCCATTACCTTGTATAACTTATATTTGTATGAAATGCAATCATATAATTACGTACTTACTTATTACCAAAATAATTAATTATACTATATTGATTAATTTAGTGTGATGTAATGCATTTTTTAAAATTAAATTATTATTTATTAATTTAATTAATGTCTGTTAATATTATTATATGCAATTATTTGATGATTAGAATATTGTTTTACTGTAGTGCACGTAGGTACTCTATATACAACGTGATATAATGTCTCAATATTATGTTTGTGCATCACATGGTTTCCAAAAATATTGAGAGAAAATTTTTTTCCAAATATTATACAATTTGACTGAAACAAAAATCGAATCTTTTCGTTTTTGGCGACAAACAAGATCTGCGTAAATCTGACAACTGGGAACCAGGTGCTTGGTGCCCGTCGAAATTATAATTTAAGACGTAACTGTACTCATGCTATTTAAAATCATTTGAAAGAGGTGAATTATAAATGTATTTCCTATACACTTTGTATACCGGCTAGCCCCGTTTTCATTCTCAATTAATTTCCGGCCATTAAAATATTGGTATCACTGGTATCAGTAGATATTTAATGCGCTTTCTCTATTTTCTTTCCAATAAATTTTATAGTCCATAAATCTGTCATTAATAGTCTTTAGGGCCCCACAGGCTCTTTCTATATGTCTGGCAAAAAAATAATTATAGAAGTGTAAACCATAGTTGTTACAAAAAGCGTCTCCCGTTGTTTCAAGTGTGAAGTTATTCTGTGAACTGTTTTTAAACGTACAGTATTGGTGGTTGAAAATTTTAAATACAATATTTAAAGAGAAGCGAGAAACGGGAACTGTAATAAATTTCGTGAAATTATATTTTACTTTAAAATCAATATTATTAAGGAGTGTTTCTCTGTATGGATAATAAATTATTATTGTCTCGAGAAAAAGTTATTAAACTATTAATTAGTTTATTTTGACTTAATTAATTTTGTTTTTGGTGGTAAACTTTCAGTTACTGTATAGCGAATAGTTGAGCGTTGAAGCGATATTAACGTAACACTGTGCGTTTATTAAAATTGTACTATTGCATTTTGAAGTGGAAATGTGAAAAAAAACGTTTGTATTAAACTTCTCACCACAAATTCGACGCATGTTTGGTTTTCAAATATCGTAGGCGAAATTACTCCGGCGGAGACACTATAATATACATCTGCATCTATATCTACACATCTTTATGTATATATATATATTATATATATATATATACATAGGTATATCGTGTTAACGCAACAGACACAAATGTACAAGGGTTTCGTGCGGACGATAAACCCGGAATTTATCGTTTCTGAGCTACGCGATAAGGGAGGTCTTCTCTATGGTGGTTTTCGAATCGAAGCAATTACGGGCACCAGAATTAAACGTGTTATTATTATTCACCCCAATCGGGCTGCAGTGCCGCCGTTACCGCCGCCGAGTTCGAACGGTTCGACCCCAAAACGGCCGGGGGCGAAATCGACTTACGCGAACCGGGTGTACAACGTTATCAAATTCGTATCAAAACCGAATTATATCTGTGGAACGGACCGTTCGAGAGGGAAAAAAGGGCAAAAGAATAATAAAAAAAACAAAAAAAAAAAAAAACCCCAAGAAACCGGAATAACAAGTACCTTACATGTACAATGTGAACGGGCGAAGTGATCGCGTCGACGACTTCTCCTATATCCACGTGCGAGGGACGGCCGAGATAAAGACGATTTGATTAGTGCAAAGCCGAATGAGCGATAGGGCGTCTGTGCAGCGTACGTAATATTATAATACTATTAAATTATATGTGTATTGTACTGCTGTAGTGCTGTAGTCTTGTGCGTTTACTGCAGTCGTGTCTCCGTGTCGCTCAGCATCTCGGGATCGAGCGATTTTCGCGAAAAACTTGTCCGTTTCGAGGACGATTCTTTTTTTCGATAAAAAATATCGAATCGAGACGGTATTGTCGCCGCAGGTTTGAGACGTTTCAGCGGAACAGCACAGCAAATGTTATTATTGGCGTTATTCAAAACGCGCGTATATAGCGATTTGTTCCTGTAATACACTGCAGTGTACAGGAAAAATATTGATACATTTTTATTATTCTTGTGGATGTTTGACGATAGAAAATAACTACTGTCCGACCTTAAATATATACCAAAGTGGGGGATTTGGAAAAAAACAAAAGATGCTATCGACGGATGAATAAAACGTGCAGGGTTTCTATATTGTTGTCTATTGCGTTTGCATTTTCAGCTGTAAAATTGTAATCCGAAATAAAGTTGGACGGAATTGCAATACGCTTTGGTTTTATGTTTATAAATACGAGTTATAAGTGCCATCAAATATATTATAATAATAATGTACTTAAAATAATGCACGTGACATCGAACACCGTAGCTCTGTCCCTGAAATAATAATTTTATTTTATATGATTTTTTCTACGATTATTGTTCGATACTCGTCCACAACTAAAACTGAATATTATAATACTATTTTAATTAATTTCAAGTTTCGATGATACAACTACGGTGGCCCGGCGTTTTGGATAGGCAATTAAATTTCATTTTTGATTTTTCAATCTCAATATTTAAAATTTTTAAATAATATGAAGTCATAACATGCCTAGTAAATTACACGAGGAATTACAATTTGTTAAGAAAATTATAACACAAGCATGTTATATAATAAATTCATAACAATTCAAAGAACTTTACTTATTACATTTTTCTTACAAAAATAATACAGTAACAGTACCTATATTATTATATTACTTAATGGTGAGAAAAATTATTTTAAAATATTATTATTGTATATAGATTGTAGGTACATAAATTTAAATAAGCAAATTCCATGCTTATTTTTGTTATTTTAGTATATAAGAAGTAGGAACTTAAGTTAATAATAATATTTCACTCCTGATAGAATTTATCTAAAAACTTCATAAGTTAATTTAACCTATAGCTTACAGGATTTTTCGCGTTTATCAATCTCTTTAACTGACATTTGTTCTCATGGGTAATACATTTTTAAAAAAAAATACAAAATAATTATTTTTGACTCACCGCTCCGAGGGAAAAGTTTGAAATTGTATTGTATAAGAAAAAATATGAACTCATTACTTATATTTTTATCCAAAAACATAAGTTGGAACAAAGTTTTATTTACCTAATTCATATTTAAAAATAATAATTGTTTTTGTATTATGTTGTTAAATTGTGCACTTCAGATTTTGTAATAATATACCTACGCATTTATTTTATTTATTGGATCATAAAATGTATATTAAAAATTGTCTCTAATATATCAACATTTTAAAGCTGTTCTGTTGGTGTACCTACACATTTTTATGTGCCACAGTAATGTGATGACCGGAAAAATATTGCATTAGAACTCGAAGTGAATGAAATAGTGTCTAAACATTTTACACCAGAATACATTAATGGATTTTTCATGTTCGCGTATGAGATATTAATGTGGGGTGTTAAAAATCGAGTCATAAGTTTATGCACAACGACGGTGACGAAAAAAAATAAGAAGCAGAAGAACGAGGACGAGAAGAAGGAATGAAAACGTATACCACGGATACCTATAATGGTGGTTTTTAAAACGGAGAGTTCGGTTAAGGCGGAATGGTGTAACGATGAGTGGTATTCTGCTGTGCGCATACCTGCCGACAGTGAAAATAATCATAATATTATAATTAATTAGAGAGTGCAAACGACGATGGAAGTGGGTTTGAGCTATATCCAGCTACACGTGTTCACTGTGCGTGGAAAGTTTCGAGAGAAGATTTCTAGTCCGGACGATTGTCAAACTGTCGTGAGCGGTCCACGTGAAAAGTCCGAATCTTAAGGCCCCCTCGGTCGGAAAGGGAGGCTGTCATGAGATATTATTCGATTCGTTAAACGTCAAACCCCTACACCGGAAAAACACCGTCGCTGCAGGGTAGCCGGGTAAGTCTTACTACCGGTGTACCGGAAGCTGCGCCCACACGACATCGTGGAATAGTTTTCGTTCCTCGTGCGACAATGACGACGACACGGCGCGCAAAGAATAGATGGATAGAGAGAGAGAGAGAGAGAGAGAGAGACGGACAGAGACAGAGTGAGAGTGTGTGAGCGAGAAAAGCGGACGAAGGCAAAGGGTTATGGTCTTATATACATTTATGGTGTGTACGTGGGCGTGTGTAGGGGGGGGGGGAGAAATTCCTTAGCTCGGGAATTTTCCGAGCTGGGGAGCGACACGCCCGTTCGTCTTCGTCGGCTGCAGCGCGGATGAGGGTGCCCCCATTATCATTTGACTTCTTGTGCAGTGTGAGAGATTTCTCTCTATCTCATTTAACACCCCAACGAGTTTGTGACACATTACACCCGGGCGGCGCACTCGTATTTTCTTCACTCGGCGAAACCGCATCCGTCGCGATAGTGTCAAATTAAATTAAACATCGTAAAAAAAAAACATTGCACGCCGGTCGTTGCCGCGCGGCTGCCTCATAGTAGTTCTTTATTTATATCGTTTTTGGTTTCACCCGATCTTATTCCTATCGTCCCGTCGACGACGATTCCCGCCACCACGTTCATAAAACGAATTTAATTAAACCGTCAGATCTGAAACCTGTAAAGGTCAACTCGATTAATCTCTGCCGCTGCGATACGCGTTCGCCCAAGGAAATCTAGACGATTTGCGGTTAAAATACTTTTACGCGATAAATTATTATTTAAATGCTAGTTTGTAATTATTTTATATTCTCTGAAACACTGCCGTTTACTTATTATTATTATTATTATTATTAAGAGTCTATTCCGCTAGCTCTGCAGAACACGCGTTCCCTTTTCTGACTTTTTTGGAATTTCAACGAGTACAAATATAGCGAACTTTTCACAAACAAATGATGCGCTAAACAAATGTCATGTTGATTTATTTACTACGTGCAGAATTAATTAACTTTTGGAAAATATTATTTTATAATATGAAACTTAGGCTTTTTATTCAAAATTAAATTATGCATACCAATTTTACGCATAGATTATGATATTATCATTTTATTAAGTATGAACTAAGATTGCATGTATATAATAAATAATGTATTCTCCGTCGATATTGTTTGCTTTAGCAAAAAAAAAAAAAATTGTTTAGTAAATTATGTTCAGTTTTATATGAATCATGTAGGCACATTTCAAGCATTGAATTATACAACATTACTATTGAAACCAAACTTTCATAGTTTAATTATGTTACGTAGAATAAAATTTTACTAAAAAAAATCCATATTGTGAATTAATAAAACTGAACATTTAACATAAAAATTATTTGTGATGTTATGTAAGTGAAGCACCGTATTGATTTTTAGTTTTTATTTTGCTGTTGGAGGTTAATGGTTTGGCCCATTTTTCTTTTTCTTAACGTAACAGTTTTATGAGACCTGGCTATAATGCTATAGATCGGACATAATATTGGTTTGTACAAGTTTTCAGGGCCTGTCGGCTGTTCTGTGCCGGAGTAAACAAAACAATACAATTTTCAACATCAAATCTCTATTACAAATCGGCATCTTTATAACTCAATTTTGTTTACAACATTCCTAATATAAACATACAATAGTTTGCAGGAGATAAAATGTCAATAATGTTTACTACTATTGAATTTGATACTGTTTGACTTTATACTTAACCCGTAACGCTAAAGTTTGAATTATTGTATAAGCTATTACTATATGTATAGGTAGTAGGTACGCTGGTTTGTTTTAATCGACGGCCATAAGAAAATGTCTAATTGTGTCAATTATTCATTTGATCCGCGATGGAAATTCACAATGTTTAGGTAATCCCTAACTGGCTGATTGAAGTATTTATTGTGGGGGAGTAGTGGAGTACCATATTGTTGGCATAGGTAGGTATTTTTTTTTCTTTGTCCGTGTTTTTGAAAGCCCGATCATTTAATATCCGAATAAAGTACTTTGGAGAATGGCGCAAGTACTTTCACTATAGTTTGGCTGAATTTGAAATATATGAACTCAATATTAGATGATCGAAACACAAACCAACAAATTACTTTTTAGTTTTTGGAGTCATTGAGTATTTGAGTTTTTAAGGTGTAAAATAGTTAGACGCTGGTGAACTAGTTTTAATCTTGTGGCTGAATTTAAAATTATTTAGTAAATTACTAAGCTTTCAATAATAATTTTATGGTGAACCTGGGTTTTTTTTTTTTTGAAAAGCTTGCACTGCTTTACTTCTATCTGCTTTGGACTTATTTTTAAAAATAATGATGTGATTAACGTTTGAATAGGTACAAGTTTCTTTTCACAAGTACGAAATTCAACACTTAATATACATTTTAAATCAATATAAAACAATACCTAATAAATGTTGTCGTTTTATTATAAAATAATTTTTCATATTATACATAATGGCTTAGGGTACACTAGCTCTACATAAAATAGATAGTTTTCATTTCAAATGAGTTGGACGGTTTCGGGGATATCCAAAAATAACCAAAGTAGCAAATACTGAGAAAGTAAATAAAAACTATTTGAATTGGAAGTAGTATCACAAAAACAAAGAACAATAAAATCAGGAAAGTGTAGTGTACGAATGATTATCCGAATTTAAATGACGTCATTCGAGTATTACGAGGATAAGTGCACGCAATGAAAAAGATTAAATTCAAATTTATGAAAGAGACAGATTTTCGGCAAATTTTAAACGAGAAGAGGTTACCCACATAATAATCACGGTAGATAAAAGTTAATCATATAAATAATAATTATTCATACAATTATTATAGTCATTGTAATTGTGTTTGCACTATCCATATATTTCAACTGAAGCAAAACGGAAAACGATAGAAATAGATGGATTGATTTTAACTTTGGCGAAGTCTGGCAATACGGTTTGTTACAAATAATTAGAAACGGTATTGTATTATTTATTATGCGTCATATGCTTGCTTATTCTATTTTTTCTTATCGATGTTATCCTACAACTCCCTAAATATGTGTGCCATTTATCCATACATTTTTGCATCTGTTGTTTACTGATGTATGTAATATACAGTCATCGCCCGTACATTATTTATACAACGTTGATGCATTGATGCTGTTAAACATATTTTGAATTCATTGTTAAATCTTTTGGAAATGTAATTTGCCAGACTATTTCTCCGCGGAGACAGTGTCTTTGAGTGTGATGTTAGATAGTGGGATGGTCGTTCGTCATAAGCTCGTGACGTTCCCCTTTGTAACGATTTATATTGTTTGTACCATTGACGTTTAATACACAATGGAAATAGTTAAATTGTGTAGACTGATTGTATCGCAATAATAATATTATATTAGTATTTATATGCGCAAATGTAGTCTAATCATAGTTTATCATTGGTACTAGATATTATGAATAATATTGTGTGTTTGTGTATTGTGTTCAATGTTCCACTTGGTATACAAATAATTGCACTGTATTAAATTCCATGATATTTGGCTACTGATTAGCGATTACTGATTAGTAACAGGTAAACGGCGTTCAATCTTAACATCTACGGCATACCAAACTTTTCTTACATTCTAAATTCTATTAATAGAACATTAATTCGTACATTTGCCTGTGCTCTTTTAATAGTACACGATAATTTATTATAAACATCGTATCAAAACATCCAATATAGTTTCAACTTTTCTAGTTTTTTTATACAAATCGTTAGTGGCAAATTATATGTTAAAAGGAATTTATTTTGAAAGCTTATTTGAATTCGATTAAATGGTGTATGATAATGGATTATTGAAAATAAAAATTATTAAGGATATTCAAAATAAAAAAATATATACCTAATGCTCTTTTTAGGTCATTTTTTTATAATTCAAATAAAAAGTGAATTCCCTCAGTAAATAATTCAGAACTTTTTTTTTTATTTTAATTTGAGTATAGCATGGAATTGTGGAATGATGTAAACGGGACAAGTGAAGGAGAAAATAACTAAAATAATCTTGACTATACTTCTATCTCAGTTTATACTGACAAATATTGAGTTATATCTAGATTAAGCTTTATTAAATAAATTCAAGGTACGAATTTATTTTTCTCAAAATCAAACTATAAATAATGTATACATCTTTTGATACATCTATTCAACGATATTAAGTGAAGCCAGTGCTCTTTATTTATTTTATATACCCATTTTGATAACATAATAATTCTGATACTACACATGAATTATTGAAGCTTGGAAATAAAATGTTATTTTTTATTAAATGTCGCAAACAGTTGTATGAAGTTTAATGTTTTAATTGATATTTGATTACAAATATCATTCGAATAACTCAATAATAAGATATTATGAATTAGATTTTTAAATTAAATATATTATACTAACAAATAAAACGCTGGAATGGAATCCCTAAAAAGTAACCATTTTATCTATAGCAAAAATAACTAAGACTAACTAGAAATATATTTCAGTGTCTTAAATGTGCTATCGGAACTATTAATCATTAAATTAATTTGGTACCTACCAGTAAAATGGCTTAATGTTTTTATAAAATTTGTTCAACCATAGTAATAATTAATCAAATTAATTAAATTATACTTAAAGGAAAATTATTATTATTATTACTCTCGTCTCAACAATAAATTATTTTCTTCTGCGAATTATAATGTCATATGCATCGTGGTTTTTTTTTTACTTTTTTACTTGAATAAAATGTTGGTTGGAGATAAATGTATAGATATGCCAAAAGTAATTATGGCAAGTTTCAAATATAGGACATACAAAAATAATAAATAAAAGTTATCTCAAGTGCTTGTAAAACGCATTTTCAGTTAAGATTTTTTTATTTTAGTTATCAGGTAGGTATATGTATAAGAATTCGTGTAGTTATAAAATATGCATCATATCTATGCAGAACTCGTTTTATTCAAAAAAAATATTTATTATTATTTTTACATAGATTACAAATATGTATAGTAAGTACTAAGTACCTACTAAAGTACTATTAATGTAATTCCTTTGATATCAGGCTTGATACCTATGTGGTTTTGTACATATAATAAAAACATTTAATATTTTTTGCTACATTCAAATAAAAATGCACATATGTAATGAATTAAAGTGTTATTAATATTAAACTTATTTTATATAATAATATGTAATGAATTGCAAGATAAAAAAAATCTAACACATATACAATTGTGTGTAATTTAAGGAATAGGTAGATACATAATATTGCTTGTTTTTAGTATGTATAAACAACAATTTTTTTATGACGCTAAAGGAATGTACATTTTAATTTATAAGCATACATATTTGGTTAAACTTTTAACTAAGAATACATTTGAGTGTAACCTCACCTACTCAGAGAAACAGATAATTATTTTTAAATAAATATAATAAGTAATTATAAATCTCTGGTAAAATATAACACGTGATCTGTTGCTATTGTTTCACGGAATAAAGCATATTATTTTCAGAGTGAAATTTTTTGTTTTTAAAATTCAAAATAAATCGTGATATAATATTCGGTGTAGATATGTATTTAGGGAGAGGGGTTTGGGTATTTAGGGTTTAACCTTTTTTATGGTTATATTTAATATTAGGAATTTAATTATAAGTATGTAAATATTATTTAACCCGTTTTGAAACTTTTCAAATCATTATAAAGTAAGTTTTTATTACATATATTTACACAATATTAAACTTCCAATATTTTTATATTTAATGATCTCTGTTCTCTATACATATACTTTTCGACTTTTTTAAATTTTTTTTTCAATTTATACTTTGTATGTCATTATTTTAGTTAAAAACTTGATAATATAGTACGTCAAGATCATTGTTGCGAATATGCATCGAATACTCGGTAAAAATATTATTCTGAATAAAGTATTTACTTTTAAAATCTATTTTGTTATAGACATTAAAACAACTCGTCTTCCGGAAATTTAAAATTGTAGCTGAAAAACATGTCAAGACACTATATCGTGTTTGTTTTGATAAGTGTGATAGTTCGTGTGTCACAACATATGAAGATACATTTTACATAACACCGAGTTAAAACGTAATTTTAATACCGTTAAAGTATTCTGAACACATCATTAAATACATTTTCGGGAAACACGACCAGCTGATCTGAAAGTATTTCGAATACTACCGCAGTCCGATGGTGCACGATAAAAACGCGCGGGGACGCGATTTGACGGTGCTGAACGCAGTCGACGTCAAACGATGCTGCGCGCCGCCGGAAGCGGAACTGCACTGCTCGTTCTTTCACGCGCGGCACCGCACCGGTTTTCTCGCGTTTCGTGCCGCATAGATTGATTTCGTTTTGGACCAGCCGCCGTTTCGGGATTCCACGAGCTGTCCAACCAGAAAAACAATTTAAAAGTCGTAAACACCGCGGGTTTTCGACTAATATTGCTATTAAAGCACACTGACGCACCCGTCGGAAACAAATGGCACGCGCGGTTATGTTTTATACGTTTCCAGAAAATCTGTCGTGGACTCGTGGTTTACGTATTTTGCTTAAGCTTCATAGGTTAGGATGTCGTTTGATATCGTGTGAGAGTCGTCGGTGATCAGAAACGTATAGGTAATGTTGTAATAATATTGCTGTGTGTGCAAATCTTGTATAACCTCAGAGCAATAATTATTCGTGTCGATCTCGCCGGCACGCCGGTAACTATTAAAATACTTAAAAAAACAAGTATAAGTAGGTAATGAATATTGTTCTGCACGATGAAGTCTGATATGACTGTTAACCGTTACATTAGGTAGGTATGTGACTACTGCGCTTATACGTTTTGGTATAATTTATTTTATGAAAACACACTGCGATGCAAGATATGAAAATTATTGTAATACATAATATTATACAATAATGCGTTCGTAAGGTGGGTAGGTGGGTACTTAACGTCCTGACTGGTTTTGTGGTAAACAACAATTTTTTTATAGCGATAAATGCAACCTGCAAGAATTAATAGTTGGTTAAACTCGGAATAAATATTAGAGTGCATATACCTCGGCTGCGATGGAACGCAAGGAACGTCATTTTTAAATACAGTTTAATGTTTATATTAATTCTATGTACCTAAATAATAAAATGCGTAACTTCGAAAGGTTTATATATTTGAATTCGTATTCATCTTGAAAATTGAAATACTTCGGCTCTCTTTCTTCGGTAGGATATAAACGTTAAATTGTATTTAAATAAATGAATATATAAGTATATTATATTATATATTTATTAAAAAAAAAACCCCAATATTAATACGAATACCTAAACCCACCTCACTTTGTATCGCTTAGTAATCGCGTTCAATGTATAAAGAGGGTCTTGATTTATTGTTATCGGTTGCTGGGGATCTTCTGAATAATTAAACGTAATTTTTGCATTTACGCGTGCGTGATTATATGATACCAATGGTGGCATTGAAAAAAAATATATAAAACATCCAAAAGAAAGACTTGTTTATCGTATACACATTAGGTCGACGTATATTATACACGATTCAGGTTGTTATATATTTTTTATGAAACGCTTGTACCTCCTTTTTCATTAGGTAATACAATTTATAAATATTTTTTTTATGTAAATTTACAATCTATACTTATTATTATTGCTATAATATAGAAATGCAATAAGTTAATGTGATTTAAAAAACAAAAGAATAAATACAATTTGACAAATAACGAAAGGCGGGATGATGGGGATAGAAGGCGGTATAGAAGACGCCCACTAGTATATAGTGTACCGCTACCACTTGTACAATATGTTATGTGAAATGTGCTTGCCACATGGGTTAGAAGAACATTATTAAGTACCTAACAGAGACCTGCAAGGGCTGGACTTAACCCCCGGGCGTATATGAGCTTTAAAATAAAAAAATATGCCTTTCAAGTTTCAAATGACCGGTCCTGACGTCGTTGTCGTCACGATTTAGTCCCTGCAGCACCTAATACGCGAAGACCCTACTTTCCAAACTACACCTTTCCAAGGGGTGACTGACACGGACGATTTCCCCGGTTGTGCATTACCTGTATATCGATAGGACTGGAAGAAAATTCTGCATTGCATCATATATGACGGTGATAAATGATAATTCGTGATACGCGACCATTGCAGTTTTACAGAGACCAGTTCAGAGTTTTCCCGTTGAATTGGGAGTTAATAATATATATATATTATATATATATATATATATTTTTACTACATGCGCCGGCGTGAACACGACTATTTTCACTCGTCTCCTCCTTATCGTGCACAAAGTATTATCCCCCCTCCCCCACTACGGCCCCTGCCTGCGACGATGACGACCAAGGAGCGGGGTGTGAAAACTGCCGGGCTGTATATAGCGCGAAGGAGTATATATTACATTGTGGGGGATGGTCGCCGGTGGAATTTCAATCTTCCGGGAAGAACAAAAATACATCAAGCGTGACGGTGGTTGTGTGTGTGTGTGTGTGTGTGTGTGTGTGTGTGTGTGTGTGTGTGTGTGTGTGTGTGTGCGTGTGCGCGTGTGTGTAGTGGTGGAGGGCCGAGTGTACGACGGTGCGCGATATGGTCTCTTGCTCGGTTTCCTTCGAAATAAACTCGCGTGTTGCCGGTCAAACGGGAAAAGTTTTCCGAGAAATTATAAAGGAAAACGACCGGAAAATTTTGATTCATCGGCTTCGATCTCCCGGCAAAGTTTCCACGCGTTGACGTAGAACATAAATCCGAGAATTAATGGCTCGAAAAAAAAACAGAAAAAAAAAAACGCGAGTAAACCGCTCGAGAGGGAGACCTGCAAGTGGGCGCAAAAGACGAGTGACGACCCTCGGTTGTGCTTTACGAAATAATACTGCAGTAGCCTGCAGTTGTGGGTACCGTACCGACCTCGGCTGTATTATATATATATATATGTACGTAAGTCCAGCAGTGTATCTGTATTAAAAAACACGAACATAAAACTCACTCGCTTCGGTCGTATAATAATTTTTTAACTCCGATCCTCCGCGGTACCGCAGCGAAGCATGTATATTATTATCGCGTATTTATGTTACGCGTTATCGTTATTATTATCATAATATGTTCAACGCACATACGGGGATACCTATATATTATTATTATTTAAAAACTCGATATCGTGGCTGTATAGAAGCCGTCTGATAAAAATATAGAAACGAGAAAAAAAGACGTTCGTGGTTTGTCGGCATAACATAGTTGGCAGTATAATTGCCCGCTCCCCCGCGCCCTCTGTTCGTCAACTGGTTTCACTTAGCTTCCGAAATGTGCTCTTCCTCGTCTTGGCGTTTAACGACATTTTTTGTCCCACCCCCTCATCCATCACTCGCTCTCTCTCACTCACTACCTCTCTCTCTCTCACACACACACGCCCACTCTCTCTCCGACTCACTCGCTCTGCACTCTCTGTCTGTCGACGTTTCTCTCACATTATCACCGACCACCGTCCGCTTAGTCCACTCGCGGAATAAATCGCCTCGACAACGACGATCGTCACTCGTGCGCCTCGTGTCCGCGCAGGTCGTTAAAATATTATCATTACCAATCGTTGTATTAATATTGTTTAGTGTATTATCCATGTGCGAGCTGCGTGTTCTCGTGATCCGGCTGCAGAGTCCGAGACGGACCAGAGTTGTGACGGCGGTCTTCGCATCAAATTATTGCAATAACAACATGTGCCGAGGCGCATTAACTGACATTAACACGGAATTCGAAACGAACAAAAAAAAGCGACAAACTGCAACGAAAACGGGCGATAATAATAATATTATTATTATATCCGTACCAGCTCGTTATTCTATTTTATACGATCCTCCGTGTACCGCGCAGAGGCGTTTATACGTCCAATATACGACGCGAATTAATACAATAATTTAATTTGTACAATAGTATTGTATGCGTCGAGTAGATTATCGTGTGTATTTAGGCACCCGTCGCGACTTACCATAATACGCGCTGGACAACGCTTTGAATATTTTGCTTTGTCACCATTAAATGTACCTTATATTCGATTATTCGTTACATTCGATTTGACGACGGAGCAGGCGAAATGCGTACAAGCGTCATGCCGACGGGAAAATGAAAAACTATAGACAATATATTATAATATTATCGTCGTAGCGTTTTTTTGTCACATAGTATTGTGAAATTATTATATCCGGAATCGGGAATGCCACACACTATATTATATTATGCAGTCGGTGCTAACTGTGCCAGTATATATTGTGAATTGGCGGCCGTTGATATATTATAATAGATGACGTGCCTCATATAAAGCCCCAGTCGAGTGGCGGATATTATTTTCATGGTGATGCGGTGTGTTTTAATTTTATGTTTAAATACAACTTGTGGAGAGGGGGAGGCTCCATGAAACTCGCCATTGTGTATATAATATAGTCATCAGCATTCATAATCGTAATCGCATCAAATGTACGAAATATAGAACACCGTAACAATGTGACAACGAATTTTATAGAAATCTGAAGTATATGCGTAGCGATGATATAATTTTTCCTCTAATGCGGCCGAGGGGAGGTGTTTTCTCACCACCTAGCTGCGTCAGTGCAACGATGAGTAGTCACGTCGACCGAGAATACTTTGAAAGGCGACTTTAACACCGAGCTCGCGGTTAGGTTCAGTTCCACGGGTGACTTTCTACACGATTTAATACGATTTCGTACGATTATTAAATGATCATACCTTTCACACTGGACGAGTACGCGTGAACAATAATCGGCTTGGTGTTAATCAACACGAATGTTCATTTTGGAAATCAATAGTTTTATGCCACACAAGTGTATATTATATTATGCCCGTGGTGAGTGGCCTTATATAGTGTATATAAGTCGCAAGGCAACCAATCCATAACACGCGAGCAAGGACAATTACACGCAGTATTAATATGATTAACAGACATAGAAAGATGTTTGAAATTATCGAAAGTTCGCCGGAAAGGGTGTATCAATGGTGTACAAATTATTGCAGTTTCGCAATATTGGAATGATTTGCTGGTCAGAGTTATTATGGTCATATCAATTCGTAGGGTAAATAATCGTTCAGGATTTTTGTCTTTTGAGCTATATTCTCAGAAAATGTAATACATTGTTTTATTAAAATCTAAATAAATGAATGTAATATATATAGTTGATATTATATATTTATATGTATGCTCGTATTATAGTAATATAGGAGTTACATTCCGTCAACTACACGGTGAAAGTCTTGCACAATGAGTAAATTTAAATTTTAAAGAATGAATACGCGTATACGTCTAAAACCCACTTCCAAATTGTGTTTGATTCTCATGCATTACTTATAATATAATATTAATATCTGGTAAAGATGTAACAGTAACGTTATAATATTACAAGCTCTTAATAATACACAGCAGGTGTATACATATATTCAAAAAATATATATATATATAAAAAATAAAAGTAATTCGCGAACGATTCGATAAAAAGATTTTTTTAAATGTTGGTTACCTATATCTACCAATATTGTATAATTGTTATTTGAACGTTTGTTCGTTATAATAACATTTGATTATATTAAAAATATTTTATTATTTATTTAACACATTACATTTATGATTTATTGCAGGTAGAAAAATAATGGTATTCACATTTGATAATATCTCGCGATTTACATCAAAATGCTTAATTTATCGGTATCGCGTTTTATTTCGGTCAATAATGAATATCTCTTGGACAAATTCTTACTGCTATAAATAGTAATGAAGTTATGCGAGTACCCATTTAATGTGTGAGAGTTTTAGACAGATGTTAGTGTATTATTCATCAAGATTGTATTATTTACACGATCCACCGTTTTCCCTCGTCATTTCGATTGCTAAAATTTAAGCGAGACCATTCTCAGAGCAGTATTTACATACATTGAAATTTGTCAATTACTTAGGCATAATATTAATAAAACGTAATCATCGTGTAAATCAATTGTTACCTACGTCATATTGTAAATTTATTACCATAAGTTGTATTAAAATAAACATACATTGTTTATTTTAATTGAGACACATTTATGAGTAAACAGGTGGAAAAAGACGGTTTACTTTTATTTAAAAGTTGATAAAAATAACTATCCATTGTTATTTTATAGAAACAGGATTATTAAAAATAAAAAGTATATACATAAACAGGATTTCAAATGAAAAACAGCAGCTTTGATATTTGTCTCAACTCATAATACTTTACACGAAAATGAAAAAAACTTAAAAACCTGAAATAATTTCAAAAATCATAATTGTTGAATCAAATGTATGAACTGCGAGTTTAACATGAAACATTTGACTTATATGACTTGAGTGCATTCTGAACAACACTATTAAGAAACATAAAAATTATAAATTGCTTATCATAGAACATGGAATTGAATATAATATTGTATAAGAAAGTATAGAATCCTCAGCGTATATAATTATAAAACATTGTATAATTTAAACATAATAATTTTGAATATAATTCTAGTTGAATTTTTATTTTTTATTCATAGATAAATTTCATTTTTCGGTTTCCATTCCTTGATGTCTACATACTTACATACTAAAATGTGTGTCATGTGTATCACTGAACAAGTCTACACAAACGATTAAATTAATTTGTTTATTATTTTTTTTTTGTTTTTGCACGGTGCCGGAAAATCGAGTTGTTCCTAGTATAGTAAAATAAACCATAGCCGAGGGGTTATTACAATTTACTAGGTGTGTAATCCACTTTTCCGTATCATTTCGTCGGGTGCCCTTTTAAAAATTTGTCACGCTTCCACCCCTCGCCACTGACCAAAGATAGTACTATGGTCCCGTCGTCCGGGAAAATTGCGACGAAACGTCGCGCGTCGGCAGTTGATTTACCGCCTTTGTCCTTACATAGTTTCCAGTCCGTTAGTTTTCGTTCGCCCCTCTTTCGCCACTGCTTCCGCCGCCGCCACCGACATCGCCACTCCGGCGGGATTTAATTCCACCGGAATTTTTCTCTGCGCCCAATATGCACGTTAATTGCGGCCGTTTCATTCACCGGTCTTCCTCTCTACCGCGCCTTCCTTCCTGCACTTATTCCCGACCGCTTTTTTTTTCGTTTTTAATTTAATTAAAACGCCCCAGTCGTCTTTGCCGCCGTCGGTAATGGCGGCGGGCCTTTTACCAAAACAAACGGTCTTTATGCGTTAGACGCACCACTCCAAGTCGCTGGATACCTGCAGTACTGTCAGAAAAACGTATTCGCCTGATACGCGGCGGGTTTACCTCACCGAGAACGAAAAAAAGGTCAAACCGGCCGGAATACCGTTGGCTGGCAGTAGTAAAACAGCTCGAGCCGTATAGAATGTGCAAATAGAAAACCATAATACACGACAAAGTCCTGAGACTACTATGTAGTTGCAATTTACATACAAAATGCACCTAAAATACACGCTGACCAATTCAATTTAACAGTTGAAGTGAGTGAATTTATTCCAATCGTCTAACGGTTGCGCACAGATGCGTGTTTAAAATTCAACTTGTCGGTCTGTTCGAATATCCCTAGTATTGGGTAGTTTAAACATAGATTATTTCCATACCTACAGTTAATTGCGAGTTGCTACGTGTCCACGATCACCACAATTTTAAATCTTAAAAAATATTCAGATTCTCCGCTACCATTCACTTCTGGCGTTCATAGGTACTGGCACACACTGTTTTTTTAGCAACATTTCATAATTTTCTCAGGTACAAGTAATACTAGTACAATTTTATATATAAAGTAGTAGTATATCTAAGTAGTCGGTATTTTTAATCTAGTCCACTTTGTGATTAAACCCAAATGAAAGGTACAAACAAAAAATATTATTTGTCATACACATATTTTATTGCTTTAAGAAATCAATCAGATAATACATGTTACAATATATTCTGTGAGTAGTTTTAACTTTTAATTTTTAAATAATAGATAATAGTTTAAATAACTGCACAGTTACATTTTTCGCTGAATGGATTAGATTTCTGCAATGAAAAATCAATCATTAAACAATTTTTTATTTCTAGTTCCCAAATAAACTTTTTAATATCTTGTAGAGCTTGTGAAAAGGGTACTTATATTCGTACGTTTCACCGTTGGTTCTCAACGAAGCTGTTCCGTTATCTATCGCTGCTGTTGCAGGTTACAAATTATCATGTCCACGACTACAGTATTTGATAGGCCTATTTTCGATGGGTGGTACACACATTATCGATATTAACCAATAAATTAGTCATAACTAATCGGTTCAAACGTTATGAACAACAACTGTATGAACTGTAAACGAGATTAAGCTGCAACTTATGAATACAATATTATGATTGATGATAATTGACACCAAACAGTTGACACTTAACAGTTAGCAGCATAAAATGATAATTTTTAAAATAAAATATTGTAAAATATCTCAATGGCCCCTACTAATAGCTCAAATATTGAAAAAACCCACTATTAACTATAAATACAATTTTTACCCAACAACTTACCACTCAAAAATTTAGATCCAGTCTTAAAAAAATCAACTATGGATAGAAGTATTACTACCATTTGAAATAAGACATCATAGCATCGACTAGCTCAGCACCGCCCAGCACAAGAACGCAATGCCCCGCCAACCCAGCAGCAGCAGGCGAAGTCGCACCCGCAGTTGAGGCTGTTGCCAACAGAACGGCAATTCCACCAAGCACACAGATAGCTTTATCAACAACAATTACAGTATCAACAAAGTCATGGACATCCTTATTAGTGACAATATGTCTTCTAGAATTCTTATCAATTTTTATACTAGTTCTCATAACACTATTATCAACACTAGTATTAGAACTACAACCTAGATCGCATGCTCTAACATATGTACAAAATTGTTGAATATTAGATTTATTGAACGATTTAGGCACAGCACGTAAGAGACACTGACGGAAGGAATCACGTGTCAGTACGTTCCCCTGCGGAATTTCGATTGATGAGGAAAAAGGCTCCGCAGGAGCACAATAACAGGAGGAAATTAAAAAACACGAAATTAGTGCAATTGATAAATTGGAAGCATACATGACGGTAATTGACCTGATGTTGCAATTTATGTTGAATCAAGTTGCTTTGACGTTGAAATGTATGTTGGTTGAAGTTGTTTTGAAGATGAAATTTATGTTGATTGAAGTTGATTTAAATTTTCGAAGTTGACGTCTAGATTGACGTTGATTGTACTCAAATTTGTTTTTGATTTTCTGAATTATTCTTTTGATTTACTTTCGTTTGTTTTGAACTTCAATTGACGTTTTATTGTCCCAGTTCAATTTGTAGCTTAAAACATTCGACCCACCGCTGCCAAAAAATATCTTAACGGGTCCGTCCACTTCAGCACTCGAAATTTAAGTATGGTATAATAAGAAGGTACACGATTTAAGTAACACTTATAACTTTGTTAATAGGAACATAATCGTCAAGATAGACTTAATGATTACAATATTCTCTATTCTTATACCGTCTAAGACTCTCTACAATCGCCCGTGACTTTCACATTTAACCTAACCACAGTTACTTTGTTATGATCACATTAGCACGGTGTTTTCCATCAATAGCATTAACCTATGATCTATGATTGTTTTTTCCTATAATAGTATAATATGGATTCATTGAATGTCAATAAATGTCAATGACTACCTACATAACACATATCAGTAAAAATATATTCTAATGAGAATCATTATAGTAGCCATTTAGATTATTTGAATGAATATTCAATTTTAATAAACAGGGAATCTCAGTCTGCTGTATATCATTATATTTCTGTGAAATATTATTACCTATCTAATTGTTAATTATTTGAATACTGAATTATAATTAAAATCATAAATTGTGTCATTGTGATAACTTATTGTATATCATATTTCTTAATTTGTAAGGTACAGTACATCAGTTATCACTCTTATCAGTAAGGAAATTTTATAAAAACCTGTGTACGGTACTGATACGGTAATTTCATTAATTTTCCCCCAACCGTAAACTATTCAGATAATATGGCAACACCGGCTATATTAGACGATGGCACTCATGCGCATGCTCATTTTACATAGTGTTAATAATATATTTTATTTTTGTAATGTTAATAATTTAAATTGTCAGTATTGCCGTATTATGTTTGAACTGTTTGAAGAATAAAAGAGGTTAAACATGGCTGATCATCGGGTCAAGGTGATCAATCTATCGGTTTTAATCCAAATGACGGTACGTTTACTTTTTGAATTATTGAAGTGAATACTTTGTAAGCGACAGCAGACCGTTGAACACATATGAAAAGGGTTACGAATTTCAAAAACTACTGTTTTCAATAATTTCAACGTAACTTGTCGCTAATTATCATCCTGAAAAAATATTCGGGTTCTCTGTAGTATGTACGAGGGAACGATCGAAGCCCAATTTTAATTTTGGTAATTTAGATTGCAGTAAATGTTGTAAGTATTTTCAAACGATCGCAAAATTTCTAACTTAAATATTTCATCAACTAAATACAATTATAAAACTATGTCTCGAAAAATTAGATTATTTTGTCAGACTGAAAATTGAAGTAATCGTTGTGGCGTATTTTTGGAATTAGAGTTGTCTGTTTGAGTGAAAAATAAACTTATATTTAATATTATAATATAATATGTTTCTTATTGTTACCTTGGTATTATTTTTCTGAATTATTATCGGTATACTATTGAATTAATGTATGATTATACTAAATTGATACTTATCTTAAAAATGCGTGGGTGTGTCAATGCACTGTACAAACGACCGAAGTGAATACTTAAATGAATATTCGACGCTTTGATTGGATTTAGGTATATAAAAAATATTATATTAATTGTTTTTAAATATCGTTTATAGTGTTGCGACTTTGCGAGGAATACGTAAACTTAAATAGATGGGCACACAGCGCTTCCCGTACCCCATGTTTGGTGCTTTGGTAATATATACAATGGTTGTATGGTTGTATGATGGTATTATATTGTTATATATTATATTCTGTGGCTCTGGTAGTTTGCAGTTATACTGTCAGGTGTAAATAGTTGTGCAGTAGTTACTTTATTTGTACGGTCAAATACGACTAAGTATGGTATATGGTAACAACGTTGCTACCGTACATCAAAATATATATCAATATGGTATGTTAAGTTCGTACTTTATTGATAAATTAAACCATTTTTGCATACTGACACACACACAGGTTTTTTCCTGTTAGTAAAAACGATAAATTCGCAGCGCCCTCACAGATTGAAATACGAAATGTGTTTTCAAATTTATCTTTTGTAAAAGTATGTTCAAACCATGTTATACGTATCTATATGATGTACCTAAACAATATATTTGGTATTTAATAAATAAATCACGAGTTTTTAAGTATCTATTTCTCGGTTACGACTATTTAAGATATTCAATTTCATAATGTTTTGTACATTGTACCTAGAGATTTACTATTAGCTGAACTGCTACTCTTAAATCAAAATGTTTCGTGGTGTAAGTTGTATTTTAAATTGTGTGCAAATAAATGGGTTATGTTTTCTGACTATCTAATTTAATACAAATTGTATCATTTCATTCACTCATACAATACGTGCAATGCAAATTTAAGCCTATATCAATGTACGTTATGAAGTAGGTATCTAAAATATGGTAGAAATGACGTTTTTATTGTATTAAATAACGTTATTGGGTAAAAGCTTAAAGTGTTTGAGTTTAAGATTAAGACATTGACAAATTCCCAAGTGTAAGACAAATTTTTTTCCTAATTCTCAATCGTTAAGATAATACGAGTATGGTATAATATAAAAAAATACGTTATTCGAACAATAAATTGTTGTGTTACAGCTACTGAAACTGCATTACGGAAGTTTATCTTGTTTTTACTTTGCCACTGTCACAATACCGATGGCTTTTTAGTTTTTAGGCTTTTCGAGTGTCTGAAGAAAGTTTCTTTTTTATCAGGATTTGTGTAATTTTGTTGGAGGTTTTAGAATTTTTCAAAGACTTTCCTTTGTTCAGTTTTCTTCAACTTGTCTCTAAAAAGTTATAAGTGTAATGGTTGATATTTTATTATATATTTTATTTATAGTAAATACAATGCATTTAATTAAAATTGTTTAATTGCAGGCAATTAAGTATATTATGTTTCTATAGCGCTTTAGGAAATAAAAACATAATATAATACAGATTTAAAAATTGCAATACCAAAATGTTTGGTTAATGTGACGTACTTACAAACACTTTAATTACTTATTAGATTAAATGTATTTTTGTAACTTTTTTTAATACCTTTACATTTTGATATAATATTGCAATGTCACCAGCGTAAATCTTTTTTGTTCTTTTAATAAATTATGCACAAGTGAAAAAAAAATAATCAACTTTTTAAATGTGAGTTATTTTTTAAATCAAGTGCTTCTCAGACATAATCTTTAATTAAAAAGTATTCCGATTAAAAAGTTACCTAATTTCCCAAAGATAAACAAAAAACTGTTTTTTTGGAACATTTAATTGTTGTTTTCATTGATTGTTTTATTTAACTTAAAACAAATTAACTATAAAAGTTTTAATTTACAAGTCAATTTATATACCTATAAAAAGGTAATGCTGTAGGTAATAAACAATTTACAAAAATACGTACATAATAAATACGTTTTTGTTTATCATAATATTATAAGTTTAAATATTCGTTGTTATAGGTTCTAAACTATATCATGAAATGATTAAAATGAGTACCTATTATACAAATTTATGAAATATAATTTTGTTTATGATTCTCAAAATGTATAACTGTTATTTATTATATAAGTATTATTACTATAATATCGATAGTACCGACCTACTTTCAAATATTACAATAGTTGAATAATATTGTTCTCATTAATTATTAGTTTCAAATGTATTTTAATTATATGTTTTGATTATTATTATTAAATTCCGTTCAGATGTTAAATAAGTGGGGTAGCTTTATATTAAAGACCCGTGGCATTTTAATAGTCATTATTATGTGCAGATCGCAGTCAGTTTGGCGTTGGGCACAATATTGTTATAGGACTTTTAAGGGTGTGCGACACACGCGATGGTGTTAAATATCTCAGAATTACCTTTATAGGCAAAACTTTAAGCTCGACTTACTTGAAATTTACTGTAGATCTTAGTTTGGACGGCATTTTACGTATAAATACCTATACCGCACGCGATTACAGTATAACTGTTACGGTGCTGTGAATACTACGGTTCAGATAGATAGTGTGACGGAGGGTGAGTGTTGGGAAATATATGCTGGGGGGGGGGGGGAGACGACCATAAGCAGAAATCTGCTATAGTGATTATATTATATGGAAAACTTTGCCATCCCTGTCTACACTTAACCCTTTTCCCATGCAATTTGCTTGTATTTTCCGTTTCCGCTCTCTATCTTTTATTAACAAAGTTTCGGGCGTTTTCATAACGCCGCCACCCGCCACCGGCCACGGTTTTGATACGCTTGGATTATCCATGAATGGCGGTGGTCGAATGAAATTACGATGTCGATTTGATTTCTAAACGATAACTTTGAAGGGCTCCCTCCGAGAGACAAAGAATCTTATTTCGTTAACTTTTGTACATAGCCTGGTTGTTACGAATTCAACTCCACGTCCTAAACACATATACATACATAATAGGTATATAGGTATATATATATGTATGACTTAATTTAATATTCGTAAAATTAATATTATATTATGTTCGACTGAAAACGCATGTCCAAATTGATCAAATTGAATGCGCGGTAAACTTTCATAGTTTTCATTAATCTTAAATGAGTTTCTTTTCACTGGTACATATATATATATATATATATATACTGTTACAAAAAGAGCTTAATAATATTTCACGATCATGATATCTATTTAAGATTCAATTACAGTACTCATCGAGATCACTGACTGAAATACTAACAAATGAGTCACAATAGATATTTTTGACCGATACGAAAAAAACATTTGTAAAATAGTAAAATATCATTTTGGATTTCAAAGTATAAACTTAACTTATAATATAACAACAATTTGGTTAAAATAAGTATTCATAACTATTGAATACTATCTAAGCAATAGTCATATTGTAAAGATGATTTATTATTTGTTGCTTGTTAACTTGTTACTTGATATTATAAGACATTTTTAAGCATGGCACACTTATAATATGCTGTAGTTATTATTCTTCTAGAAACTAAAAAAAAAAATGTCAAAGTTCCTAGTATTTTTAAGATATTGACTGCTTCGCGATAAAATAAAAATCGAATGAAGTATGACAAATCAAATGTCATCGAACATTTTAATAATTGAAAATAATTTTATCATCCTTGCTTAAACTAAACTGACTCGTACATTTTTAAAATAACAATATACATTAAATTTCAAGTGTATTTTTTTGAGACAAACAAATTGAATTAAAAAGACTGCAAAGAAAGAGGAACATAAATCTGAATTACGGAATAGAAGTTGATATAAGACGGTTTTTTGTTGATGCTGAAACGGAATGTTATTCAAATCACGTAACGGTATGAAGGCGGTTGGCTTATATAACGCAAAGAAGGGTTCCAAAATATCTTCTGATCTACATCAATCTATGTAGGTACTCCGCGAGAACAATTTTTTGTATTAAATCGAGAATATTGTTGTTATAATTTCAAATCCAATATTATACTATTAACTTATCTATTTAAAACACTTTATGTAACTACTTATTACTTGTCTTGACTCATTTGATAGTAAAGTAGAATGTTAAAACAAAAAATAAAATTAAGAATGATTTAATTATTTAAATTAAGTATAATATTGTTGAAGTTATTACTTATTTCCTTATAATTTACATATTATATCTTTAAAACAGATATGGATGTTATTTCAGTTTGCTCAAGTCTGTTAAGGAAAATTAAAATAACAAATATTGTAAATCATGTTATTTTTAAATTACGTTTGTTAAGTTAAAAGTTTTTAACAATTTGTTTCATACATAAGTTTAAATTTTTTATATGATAAAAACTTTTGAACAATTGACATAACTAGTTGGAAATTTAAAAATACTGAAAATCATAGAAATCATAAGGAAATTTCCTATTAACGTATTTAATAAATAATTTAATCAATTGAGATACTAAAAAATAAAGTTTGGTATAATTTGTATGATATTCCCAGACGACTAAATACTTTTGAACGATTAAACAATATTTATAATTGTCTCTTATTTAAGTCTTTTAATCAATTTATATTGTTTATTTTCATTCACCTCAATGTCTATAATATTGATTTATTACATATTAGGTAACCTATAGATAGTCCTCTGGTAACTGATTAATTATTATGATAATTACTGGAGGGACGAGTATTAATACTTACGCCTAGCAACTTATCGGATGTGCATTTGCTGATCAATTCGTAAGTTCATTTACGGATTTCCGGTCCATTGGTGATAGCCTTGGTCAAGTCTAATACGTGTTAGAGTTAAGTACGCAATGTGTTTGTGTATATTGTTGTTGTACATCCTAAATTATTATACATGCACACCGCGAAAGCTTTCGGGACATTTGGTTGTCGATCAATGGCAACGTGGTAACTTAATACTTGATGATGGGGGACCCGCGAGCCAGTGCAAAGGGGATGTCTTACCTTGGTGGGCAATTCCCACAGGAGCCGTTTGAAAACGTGCCGTCGGTCCGTGAACAGATATCTCTTTACATGAAAAGGCAGCGTTCGTATAGAGGACGGAAAACTTCTGTATTTTAAAACACGAAATGTCGTTTTATTTTCTTTGAAAAAAAAATAGATACTTTTTAAAAACAAAACTATTTTTTATTTTATTTTATACGAAGATTGTACAATGTGCAACACATAAAAACATTTTTAAAATTAATAATCTAAATCATGCTCAAATAAATTATAAGAAACATAATTTCGATGTTTATTTATATGTAAGTAGAATGTAGATATATATTTTATTTATCATTAAAAAAGGGTCATATTTGTTAGAAGTTCGACCAATATAAATCTTTAATGATGAGTCATTATTCAACGTGTTTTTTGACATTAATTTTTTGTTCCAGCTTTTGACTTTTCACCTACACTTATTTTTCTCTTACTCTTCATAATAATATTGTGATATTTATTTTATGCATTTCAATAATAAAATAAATTGTACTAATTAAAATTACAGGAACAAAGTGAAATATTTTGGTGCAACGCTTTCGTTAGTACTTAATTTAGTTTTAATTTTTATATATCAACAAAAAAAAATATTTATGGATTTTTATTCCAAGAATTAAGGTAAATAACACTCGTGTATAGTGTGAACGATTCCCATTTTTTTGCTCAAATCGATAGTAAGAAACAAATTGGCATTAGGGTATAAAAAAAAGCTAAAAACTATATTGAATATATTATTGAATATAGTGAGAGTACTGTTTCTTGAATTTTTTGTATTGGATTGTATCAATATAACAAGAATAAATGGTATCACGTATACGGTATACGTGATACTTTCGACTGATTTGATTTTAGATTTTAAATATGTTACTATGTTTGTATGGTTAAAGCTTAGATATATTAGGTATATTAGGTATATTGCATTTGATATTTTGTTTTTCCTTAAAGAATTTATGTTATAACTAGTTATGAAAATTGAATAACGAGACTATAGAATTTCTGGAAATAATATAAGGATTACTAATAGTTCGGTGTAAGTTAAAAAATGTTTTTTAGACTGGTAAGATTTTATCTAAATTTATCTCTATATAGTTCAGAATACAATTACTGTATTGATATAACATCAATGTTGTCCTTCGTTAAATTAGAGTGCATTAAATTAATTAAAACATTGTAATAAATGTACTAATTTTATATTTTATGTGAATTGTTCGTAAATAAGTTAAATATGTAAGTGGCCATTGTTATTTATTAGCTAATTATCATTCAAATAAAATAATATTATTTGGTCATATTTTTTGATTAATAAAGAATACTTTGTTCAATGTAATAAAATGAAGGGAAAAAGGAGCAGGTTCATGCTTAAGTATTAATATTTAAATTTAATTCCTACACTTATTTTTTACTCAAGCAAATTGTTCAAAAAATCAATATTTTACCAGATTACAATACTAAACTAAACAAAGTAATAGCTGCATCACTTTCTGGATTAAAAAAAATGTTCTTTATTAAAAAAAAACATTGAATTATATAATATAATATATATATATATATATAATTATATAATTTAATAATAAGTTGATTTAAAATAATTCTGTAATGGAGCTAACCATTTTTATTGATATTTAAGCAGTAATAATAATGATAATTAATAATACAAACAAAGTGGGCGTTTTGAAATAAACAGGATAGAAGTAGGTATTCCTAATATCTAAGAAACAAAATACCTATAATGATAATATATCCGTAACAAACTGACTATAAATAACGGGTTACAATCACTATTTAGACAAACCGTTTCGTACGTTATTACTTATTGTTTATCATATGTGTCTAATTTAATTACTGTATTCATGTATATGGGTACTAAATTACAGTGTAACCACTAACTACTCAGCTTTGTAATTAATATTTCTTTGTAAACTTAAGTTGTAAAATGTAAATATATAATGCAAACAAAGTATATGCTCATCTTGTGTAGCAGAAAATACACGTTTACAGAATAAATGAGGACAAAGAAGTCCAAATTATATATACTATTCTGTTCCAAGTGTGCAGTAAAATATTTTTAGACCTTCATTTTTGAACTTAAATTTGTAATTAAATTTGACTTTCATGTTATTATCGTCACAATATCATGAATTCATAACATTGCTATTATTCAAAAATAAAAGAAAAAGAAAAAAATGCGTCTACTTTTTGGTTCAAAATACAAAGGATATGAAAAATAGGTAGTGCACGTTTCATTGTGTTATTAAATTTCACAACTTAAGGTTAAAAAAATAGGAAAGATAAGACGTGCATTGCTAGATATTTGTTATTAATTGTTTAATTATACCTTGTCACAACAAAACATCCTAGTTAGCCAATTCTTTCCGTCCCGGCAGATGTTGTTTAATTTTCAGTATCACAATAGCGCAGACTTCAAAAACAATATACGTTTAAATTATTTACAGCAAGTCCACCTGATGGATGGAAATTTTTTTTCGTGGACATCATATTATTATACGCCGTCACTCGAATTCGTGCATGAAATTGTATTCATGTCAATTAAAATAGTATTTATTCGTTTTGACCTGTTTTATGCTTGGTGGCACTAAAAATTATATTTTTTTTTTCGTCTAGTTGAATACGAAGTAACATGCATTCAGAGTTACAAAAGAGTTTGGATCAAGCGCATGTTTCTTTTTAATACACAATTTAAATAAAAACTAAATACAATTTTTACCAAAAAAATGTTTGAAAATAAAACTCATACCTCCTCGTAGTCGATAGTAAAAAGCTTACATAATTCACCTTTTTTTTTGTTCACTTGGCATTGTCCGATTCTCATTTCTAACTAGCGTCTTGGTGGGGGCTAAAGAGGTCAGTGGAGTTGCTACCCTAACACTTCTAGGTCTTCAATTATATTTGGATTTTGCACTAACTCGAATTATAGGTCATATATTCATTCATGCTGATATATTTCAATATTATACTTTTACAATTTTCCCAACCAATAAGCAATTTAGATAATTAGATCACATTTAGACCTAATCACAAGGCTGAAGTCATACTACATAAGAAATTAGTAGGCTCTGCAGTAATGTCACACGTCATCGTTATACTCATGTTGCACCTCAATAAATAATATTATCACTCATCTATATTATTCCACATTATTCAGATTCACCGATGTCTGTTAATGCGTTGTTATCTAGAAATCAATCGAGAGATTGTAATGCAATAAGTGCAATAATTGTCATCGTTGTGTACGCCCCGTTTCTTGACCCGCCTAGATTCGAAAACCGATAAATATCCATCGTTTTCGTGGAAGGTCTCTACGTAGCTGCTTCAGCATACTCCCCCCCCCCTCCCAGGATTAAAACGTTATTTCCATCGGGCTGCCGCCGCCGACCAATAAATCACCGGTCGCCGCGGCGCGGTCCGTTCGAATTTTCTATGCCATTGATTAGTTTATATGAGCTTTCTACTCACTTCGCGTCCTCTGGGGCCAAAATCTGCTATATCAAAACAATAAACGTGCCAAAGGGACGGGGACGCACTGCGCCGTGCAGTAAACAAGATTACTTTCTGTGCGTACACCGACCAATTCCCTTGATCTCTTTGCCAGAGAAACGAAAAAAGAAAGAAAGAAAAAAACAATTTATCCGTGTTCCATTACTATCTGAATACAAATTGGTTTTTCGTATTTTGTGGGCTCGTGGCCACCCATATAGGGTGGGTGACCTGTGTTTTTCCGTTTTCACACATAGACCTTTTACGGTGAAAACACGGTGACCGTACTGTATACATTACATATATGTATAGAACCCGGGCAACAAGTAGAAAAAAGAAAGGTAAAATAATATATAACCAATAGGCAGAATATTATATTCTGCTCGGGTGCGTTCTGTCTTTGCAGTGGACTCGTTTGGAATTATCGCAATTGAAATATGAGAATACCTGCTCGAAAATAACTGATAAGTAACATTTGGACAATTTGTTATAATATACCAATAAATAAAATAAAACCATAATTAATATTGAGTAAAATGTTTGGGTTTCTTTGGTAAATGTTGGTGAATGTTGGCGAATGTTGGGTGAATGCATTTCTATTTTTAAGAAGAAAAAAGAGAGTAAAATTGAATGTTTCTGTGATGTGTGAACTAAATACACAATGTAATTGGTGTATAATATATTATTATTCATACAAATATATTATGTGTTGCTGAACAAACATAATTCAGACATTTGTAAATTCATTGCGTATGAAGAAACGTAATATATGTATAGGTTGTAGGTACTATAAGAATAAGTATGATCTAAAATGACCATTTATCGGTATAATGAAATACATAGTGGTACTAATACTTGAAAAGTTCTGTCACATTGAATTTTATTTTTATTGACTTAGGTACCTAACATATTTTTATGACTATTATTTATATCGTGTTTAATGTTTTAAGTGTAGAAATTTGCCTAGCCATATTATTCACAAGTTTATATTGTAGCTGTCCTTGGATATTTTATAAGTTATCTGTATAGTAGTATAGAGTAATAAGTAAATCGCAAAATGTAGTTTAAGAATACACAAAGTTTAAATTTACTATGATGACATATTAAAAACACAAACTCATTATGTCGTAAATCACTCGATAATGAGCTTAACCGTTAAATTGCATTTTTAAGACGTCAAGTCAAACGAGATAGTAAAGATGAGAAATAATACCATGGGTTTTATATTTTTAACTACTGCACAGTATGTTGAAGTTGTATAGTTATTGATGTAAGAAATAAGAGGATTTAATAACAACGTAGTATAATGAAAAAAATTAACGTTTTGGTCGAAGCGAAAATCCATGAAGTATGTTAGCATTACAATAATTACCTATAATAAATTTATAGAAGAGACAAGAAGCGGGAATTTCCAGTATTCTGTCGGTAGCCCTCAACCCGGATAACACTTAATAGCTGATCATCTTCCTTAACAATTTAAACAACTCAAAACTAGATAAATTATTGTAATGAATGTACCTATAAATATAAAAAAAGGAATATAAAATAATATTGTATGACTTATATTAAAGTATATTTGAAAAAAAGCTAAAGGACATCAATGCTGAGGCTAAACAAATAAATAACATTTATATTTAACTTTTAACTTATGAATTATAACTCAATGAAAACAACTTGAAATAATATAGCCATATGGTTGAAAATATTATATATTTGAAACGAAAACGCAATCGAATCAACGAATAACAATATTTTCATATGTTTATAGCTATAGGTAGGTATATGGTTACGTATTGTGAAATAAGTATTAGAACTTACTTATTTAACACCTAATTCTAACCTAATCCGAGAATACATAACGTAGGAACCTAATTTTATATTTTATAGAACCAGACGTTTTAAATTTATTTATTATTATCTATAAATTGAAACTAGAATTCAGTGTTTATCTTTATAGTTTTCTAAGTTACAATATTGTCTGTAACATATATCTGTATCACTTTGTTACATGATGTGATCAATGCCTAAATGTTAACATATAATTTTTGCATTTTTTTAAATAACGTTTAGCTAGAATCGCTATGTGATGTTTATTGTTTATGTACTGTACCACTATTTTTTAGTTTATATAATATTAATAATTTTTGCCTGACAAACAATCCCACGTAATATATTAATCAATTTAATGATATATTTTTAATATTAATTTAAATAAAAATAAAAAATGTTATATGCTTATAGGCTTCATCAATATTCTAGGTCACCAATATCATCACCTTGATACCTTGGTTTAGGTGTTTTTGTATTAGTTTAAATCTCGAGTATTTATTATATTTTATAACTATCTCAATTTCTTGAAATAATATTTAAGTAGGATGGGGAAATATCTATTTCAGAGTTTCCTACAATATTTTATTTATACTGATTTATACTAAAATAGGTATCCACAGTATTTTTATGTTTAATAATATACAGATAATACGGTATAAAAGACAGTTTTACAGTTTTTAAACACAATGTCTCTATCGTCCTAAAAATATATTTTGACCACATTAGTGTTTTTATTGTGAATATAATAATTTCGACTTTTTAAAGAACAGAAATCATAAAAATTCAACTTGGCCTTGGATTTAACCAGTGTTTAAAAGAATCTTAACGAAATGGTAGTATGGAAATGTGGTTTATTTTATTAAGTCTATAATAGTCTATTATTGTTTATGCCGACAAAATAATGGAAACGGGTTTGACGTAATATGATTTTATTGCGAATGAATAGATAATACTCAATAATAGAAATGTTGCAACTTTTTCATCGCAATCATTTAATAGAAAGTAATTTTCAAAATTTTAGTTCGTTTTCTTTATTTGTCATTTTGTAAGAGAATTCGACTTTGGCTTACACAATATTTCATCATATTTTCAAATAAAATAATTTAGTGGTGGTTAATATTTTTCAATAATTAAAATACAAAACATATTATAAGAATATAAAATCTTTTATATATAGTTCAAAAGAAATACTTAATTAAAATAAATTATAATATTGTAGGTTCTGTAAAAGTGGATGTAGGTGGACATTTGGTTGTAAATAATCAGGTTTACGTTAGAAGCATTCTTATTATTCTTTATTCAAAATTCGTTAATGAAATCTAAAGAAATTAAATTAATCTTTATTTTTAACTATTTCGGTATAATTGATATTATATCATAATATTAATATTATATTATTATAAATAACTGTACAGTTATACTGATAAAGTTGAAATGGTATAAATGGTCTCGCTTAGACAATGCGTTTTAATATTTTAAAAAGAAGAGATATTTTTCATAATCAATTTCATTAAACGTCCGTTTTTTCTTGTTTAAAAAGTTTCAAGTGCTTTTATAAAAGTTTTTATTTTTTTAGTATACCCCGAGTCAGTCCGAAAGTCATCAGTAGTAACCTTCGTGAGTTTTATATGGAGATATTATGATTCGGATGGAATAAAATATAAAAACGGCGGATAACATAATATATCGTCAGACCAGTCTGCTCTCGAGTGGTGTTGGCGTATGTTTGAGAAGAGCCGTAATAATAATGTATGCAGAGAGACGCGTCCGACGGAAATTGTCTCTGGCGGTGCTTCGGGAGCAAAAAACAATTGCGGCGCCTAGTGCGTCAAGAGGAAAAACTGCGTGAAACTTTCTCGGGCCGACCGTTTTTCGTTCACAGTCTTCTGGTGCCGGTCATAACAGGATGTGCGCGTATCGGTATGGTTGCAGTATTATATGGCGGCAGTGGCGGATTTACGATGCGAGAAACTCGAGATTTATTGGCGGAAAGTGTGGAAAAAGACGACTCGCGACACGCCGAACACACACACACACGCGCACACATCAGGAAAGAGTTTTCTCGTCCGTTTTTTTCACCACATACTCACATATCATTATCCGTGTGTATGAATGTGTGTGCGTGCGCGTGTATATGTGCAGAGTGGGATGCTATTCGGGCGGATATCCGATTTTCTGGAACGCCGCCAGGATTAACTGCACCGCCGCCGCCGGCTGTTTTTCCCCGTCTGCCGCGCGGTCTACCCTCCATGTAATCGTCTGGATATTCGTCCTGCTGTATACTCCGCCGGCATCGTCGTGCCCTTGTCGCCCGCTCCCCCCACCCCCAACCACCCACCCGTCACGCCGACCCCTTTCGTCCGCCGAAACAGGCAGGGCGTTTTTCCTTAATCCGTACATATGCTTCCGTGCCACCATTACTTACCGATCCCCCGCACAACTTGCCACCGACCGCCGCTCCCCCCAACCCACCTCACCGGCATTCCGTCCCATTGATATCGATCTCACACGCATTGTTCTAGAGGACGTGTATATTCGTCGCCGAGAGAGGGGGTGGGAGGTGACTCGCGCACGAGGACATAAACCATCAATAACGCGGACGATCCCGGATAACAATCGAGTCTATATCGAGTCGTTCCGTGGTAAATTATTTTTTTCTCGTCGTGCCAATAATATACATTGGTAATTTCCTCGGGAACACATATTATCGCATGTATATAACGTATAACACCAAGCATTTTAGTACGAGCTATACCGGTTTTGTCGATTTTACATAGGGTTTCCAAATTCGGTATAATATTACGGCCGAATGATAAGATACGTGTTACGTCTGTACGCAGTTACGTGTGTCATGTGTCGTGTCGATCAAATCACATACTGATACCTGGCACGACACAACACACGACGTAGCTATGAATCCGGCTTTGAGCTTGATTATTATAATATTACATTTTATGCTCGCCGAGGTCGTGTATGCCAACGAGAATCTGTGGGGACGTATACCGCGGTTGCGGTGATGTAATATGAAAATTATGCTGCCGCTAAAAGGCGCACGTGCGAACTCTGACGACTAGAAGATTTCTCAAGATTTCACACGGGCCGTTTTTTTCTCTCAACGCTGAACGGCCCATTACGCCCTCCGCTCATTTGTACGCACTTCGTCCGTTAACCCGGATGGTTCATACATATACATATACATATACACACACATATATATATATATATATATATATCATATCATATATGTATTATTTAGGTGTGTATAAAACGTCATATACGAGACGCTTAGCGGGCGCACATGCCGTGGCACTAAAAATGATTTAGTGTCGCTAAGCGTATTTTTCGCACGACAGTAACGGTGGGCGGGCGAGGGGGTGGAGGAAAAAATGGAAAACAACCGGGCAGGCACGTAAAAAGTAACACGTGCCGCGCGCGCAGTATTTGTCCGGGATACGTCTTACTTCGAAGTCTCTAACCGAAACACATATATTACACGGATATATATGTGTATGCCAATCATAAATAAAACGGGGAGGAGAGACATAATATAGGGGAAAGAGTCGGTGATCTTTTGTTAAGACTCGACACGAAACGTGCTCTGAAGGTTAACCGAGTTTTCCTTTTAACCCTCGGCACCGAGAAGACGAAAAAAAAAAGAGCCAGTAATTGACGTATAGTCCGGATAGCCTCACTCCGGCGTACGTCTCCGCCCAACCACCATCGCCATCGCACAACCGCCCGACCGCCGCCGCCGCCACCGCTCCGACAATGGTTCAGTCGACCAAAATGAAACTGCAAACACCGAGCGGAATTTTATGTATTGGGCGCCTGCGGATCTTGCAGAATACGAATGACTGTGTGAGGGTTCTCTTGGAAAAATTTGTAACACAGACAGATGCAGTCCGGGAATCGATACATGCTTTCGCGGGAGTGCACGTGTCTTTGCGGAAATAGTATTATCCGGTACAGCTCGGCGGAAATTTATTCGAAAATCTGGGTATTATTGTATCAAAAATGCATACTCTCCCGAAATCAAATTTGATTAAATTGTGTGTTATATTATAAATACGAATATACATTAAGTCAAAATAAACAGAAAACACACAATAATACGTAAAAACATGGTGTTAAATAAAAATGCAAGAGCCTGCCTGTTCATTCGAAATCAACTGATTTGACAATAGACAATACATTATTATTCATTTACTCAAAATATTTACAAAGTTGTATAATATATATTATATACACTATTTAACCATTTAAATATAATTCAACAATTATTGGGAAAACACAATTCAATAAATTGTAAGTCTATTATATTATAATATAATTAAACTGCCAAATTCAGATGTTCGGGTGAATATCCGAAACTATACAGATAATTATCTACAAAATTTGTCATACCAATAAACTCTAATCATTGTAATCAACACCGGGTATATTACCGAACCAACACACTCAAATAATAGACTGTTATTCTGTCCCCGGGAAATTGAGATATGAAATAGGTAGTAATAAACTCAAGGCGCCATCTGTCCGGTTCTTCCATTGACTTTTTTTTTAATGTCAACGGAACCACTGACCGTATTTGCTTATTATTATATTATGTTTAACCGAATAATGATTAACGATTTACATTTTACCCTGGGCGAAATCTGGTAATATGGCTAGTTAAATAGCTATTTTATAAAATCATTCTTCAAATTGACACATTTATTCATACCTACTATTATAGACTTTTACAGTGAAGATGCGTATGAATAATAATTATGCACAAGTAGTATGCGTATAAATTAACAATATTTTGTACTATATTATGTATTTATCTAATTTGGTTCAGAAAGTGGTATGAATTATGGTTTCAATTATTTTAAACAAAATTACTACTCGTAGCTTTATTGAAGTCCATAATATAATTTGGAAAATACTGTGAAATATCATACAGATTTATATCCAAATTTTTAAATGGCCATAGTAGGCGGAAAGTCAGAGAATATTATGACCTTGCTTGTAGTTGATAAGGTCTTGTTAATTTCTTACGACCTTGTGGAATTTATAGTTTATCGTAGGTATATACTATATATATATATTTAAATACAATAGTTTTTGTTTTTACTTTTTAGGTCAAGTGGGGATTTTAAGAGATACACTAGTAAATAAAGTTTGTCGTTGATTACTCAGTTATAAGTTTGAAAAAGTAAGTGCAATTTTAACCATTTAAAACGTTGGAGTTTTAAAACATATTTTTAAACTTTTCTTTCAAATATTTCATTATTATTTATCGACCAGGAATCTCAGTAAAGGATTAACAAAATTGCAATGTTGGCATGAAAATAGAATATCATACGCAGGTCACTGAATGCAACACGTGAACTTCTGCTGAAAGAGACGTTTGAAATGGCGATGGTTATCATTTGCTTTCTATGGAACAATGGCAGAACCCTTTAAAAACCTCGAGGGATTTTCCCCTAAAACACATACCGAGATTGGATACAACGTATTATCATTTTCCAAGTTGAAACCAAACCTTGTATCACAATACAGCATCACATGCCTCAAGCAATGTACTGTTCGCAAGGAATGTAGATATGGGGTGACAATCCGTTTGGACTTAGATATGTTGTAGTAGGTATATAACGTTCGGAGCGGGTTAAAAATATTACACACGGTAAGAAATCGTGAACCGTATAGAAATAAACTTATGTAATATAATATTATGAACTTATTGTAGCAGTAAAATTAATAGATAACATTTATATCATAAATAATAAGTATTAAATTACACATACCTAGTTTTATTTTTAACATAAAATATTTATTTAATTGGTGAGTAAATAAAAATATTTGATGAAATAAATTTTGTGTTATGGTCAAACATGAGTTTGTGTACACAAGTTAAAGTAGATTTCGCTTTTAAAACTAATTATGATATCTTACTAATAATCATAATTCAGAATAACGAACATTTAAATACAATGTATACAATTATATTTTCTATACAAAACGGTAGTTTAGGGTATCACCTTCACTGATAGGTTTTAGTATTATTAATTGAATCATGAGTATTAATTATTATTTATTTTGTTATTTTTAGGTGAATCAAAAGTGTCGTGCAGAGAGAATTCGACATTTTAATTAAAAAGTATGTATGTTGGATTTAATTGTATTATTTTTAATACCTAATAAATATTATATTAACGAAGTCAATTTAATATAAATAGTATGTATTCTATAGCTTCTACGTTGTTATAAAATGTATTTTAATGTAATTCGATGCATGTAAGTATCGTAAATATTATTTATTCGTTTAATAATTTTGAAATAAGTGTAAGTGAATTATTTCTTATGGGTAGGAACTTATCGATGGTATTTGTATATATATATATACCTACTAATTACTATGTCACGAACCAGAAAATAATCTTAAAAGATTCGATGAATATCAATCAAATCTATGTTTTTTTCTAAAAGTTTATGCATTATTGATTTTTGAAAAATAAATTATTTTGTCGTTATTTTTTGTTATGTTATTTAATTGGAGAAATGACTTTTAGCTAATAATAATTAATATTATGTTATAATAGTGGTAAATATACAACATTTTAGGTAGAACATGTAACTATTCACTACACTATTGAATACTTTTAATCCAATACTGTCACTGGAAAAGTTACTTTATGGTATAAAACTAAAATTGTTGTCTAAAATCTGAGAAAAATAATAAATGTTTTTATGTTTTTATGTTTTGTCATGTTTACTCTGTAACTTTATCTAAAATATAAATGTAAAAATATTTTAAAACTAAAGTTTTAATAAAAGAAAAACTAAATTTTTGCAGTAAAACAAAAATAGTTTTACCATATTCGTTGGTCAGACACAAAACATACCATAAACAATAGGTTTAGTAGATGTATTTAATATTTATATATGTGTGTATTTTGTATATTATATGTGTATATGTACAAAAAATGTTCCTAATAGTCTAAAGTGAACTTTTATTCACATTTAGATACTCAAAAACAATAAAAAGGCTTAATTTATGATAATAAACACACTAGCAGAGCATTTTAACTTCACTAGCTTACAAATTTACATAATGTGTAACACTAACTGTATATTTTGTATTTAGTTGTAAAATCATAAATGTTGTACAAAGCAATTTCAAATATTTTGTATGCATAAAAATGAATGTAACAATTGAAAAAAAAATATAGACCATGATTAATGTTTTTTTTTAATAAACATTTTGGACAGACAGCGAGTAGGTACACTACATTTCGATTAATATATCTAAAAGGAAATTCAATAATAATTAAACATTGATTACATGTTTTAATTGAAGGGTTGATAAAAGTTAATTGCATAATGACATTAAAATAATGGTTCGGTTGTAAGAAGATATTTTTTTTTTAATGGAAATGAATTGGTTTTTATATTATTATTTATTATTGTGGTAAATCTAATTTTAATTAATACACACTGTTATCAATGAATAATTTTCTTTTATAGAGGACATAATGAACTTATCTTTTATTTAAATCTTTGATGCGTTTTACTTGATACGATTCTATTTGATCTAAGTGTTTTGTAGGGATTAAACCAGAAGTCTGATCGTTAATTAAAAACGGATTCTTTGATGTTCTACCTTCTTATCACCGATAATGGAGATTGAACCAATAAACCGGATTATGGGCGCCAACATGAATTATAACAGCTAGTGCAAGGAAGGAGAACATAGACACAAATATAACGTTAATAAAATGTTAATTTAAAAAAAAATCTTGTTTAAAAAATATGTAATGAAGGCAAATGTAACGGGTTTATAATAACAGAAAATTAAGTAAAATTAAAAAAATTTATTCAATTCATAATTGTGTCGTAGGTACTTACATATAATATTATCTTATGTACGTTTATGGAAGGTATTTTTATAGTATTGCTTATTTAAATATTTTAAACATAATATTATACTATTATTGTACAAAAAAAAAGGACATAGATAATGTTTATCTTGTTTATTTTCTATGTGATATTTTATGAGTAGGTATACTCGTACATAAAACTAATAGAAGTGATATCAGATCCGAAAGAAAAAAATCTCGACCTGTCTTGTGCATTCATGTTGTATCTGACTATTTGATAAAATAAAGCATTTGAAAAATTAATCTCTATTCAAAAAGATTGGCGATGTCGTTAATAAAATATATTGAAGGAATTAAAAAATATATAATATATAATGCTACGTCATTAATTTAATGAAAAGGAGTAGTGAATGACCCAAAAGGTCTCAAACGGGTTATTATTGTTTGTTACTGACATTTAAATTAAAAGTAGCTATTAACTGATTGTTAGTAGATAAGATATCATTATCTATACAAATACTATAAAGGTAGACGGTAGTAATTTATCAAATAAATCGAATCGAGTGGGTCGTGGGTGTAGGTATGAACCTTATCCAAACAGTCGCTTATAGTATATTATTATATTTTACATTACCGATCTCTATAATTTGATGTAAATTTATTTTAAATTTCATTCTCTTCGTTATTGCCCTTATAATAATACGTACAGTTATATTTCCATAAATATCTGTGTAAGTCTGGCGAATATATTTTAAGTGTTGGCATTCATTTATACATATAGGTACTGCAGTCTGCAGCAGTGCAGTACATCTTTAAAATGACAACAAATCATTAAAACGATTCGGCGGAGTCGGTGTTAAGTGAAAACGGTATTGGAAATTGGTATTCGAATTTAGTTTGCGGCGAGCGGTGCAGGTGGCTACAGCAATAATATTTCGCTCGGGTATCTTTTACACGATAAATGAATGATAATAACAATATAATTTTATTTTCGACGGCGGCCAAGAGGCGGTCCATCAACGTGTTGATGAATATATCGGGTCTCCGCAGCATAATACCTCCGTTGAAATGTACCTATACATATTACATAATATTGCGCCTATGTGTAGGGATCTACCGTTATGAATACTGTTCGGCTTGTTTCGAGTTCCGACACAATGTGTTTACACGATGGTCGCCACCGCAATACATAATATTTATATACATATTATTGTTTAGGTACAATAATATATGACCATATATACATATACTCGACACTGCCACGGTAATCGCGTTACGGTTTCTCCATCCGGACCACCGCGACCGGTCGTCGTCGTCGTCGTCGTCGTCGTCGTCGTCGTCGGCCGAACAGCGTGCAAGCAAACACCGGCCGCGTGCCAAACACACATATTACAATAAGCGCTCGTCCGGGGAGGGGCGGCGGCGGCGGTGCTCCAGCAGTCGTGGGCGGACAGCGTTTTCTCGACAGCAACGCAAACACACTCGTGGAAACCCTTTTCGAGGAGGCCCTTTCGCCGAGCCGCGTTCGTATCGTACTATATATACTGCGATGTACTCGGGGGCACAAAATATTCATTAAAACCGGTCACGTGATACTCCAAGGCCGTCGGAGGGTATAGCTCGGGTGAGCGACGGTGAAGGTAGCTGGGGGGAGGGAGGGAAGGAGGGGTGGAGACGTTATTATAACTACGGTACAGAGTGGTAGTAGCAGTAGCAGTATATGTAGTAGAATATGGTTGTATGCGCCATGGTATATGTGTTTATGGTAGGTACGTGCGCCGAGGATTGAGGGAAAATATTTATTTAACCACTTGTGAAAATAATGAGCGGCGACCGCAGTGGCCGCGTTGGTTGGCCGCCGACGAGGGTTGAAATTCGCGACGATTAATCTCGGCGAAACGATAATAATTTGACGATTTTCGCGCGCGTGTCTGACCGCACGTCACAATAACGACGAAATGAAAATATTATGGGATATTATTGATTTTTTTCCCTGATTTTAGTGTTCGGTTCTCGAAAACGTCCGCCAGTCCAAATCGCGACGACAATAATAATAGTTTTTATTTGACGACCGCTCACCGCCGGGATTGACGATATTTCTTTGCTGCTGAAAATATCGCGCGTGACACGCGCAGACGCTGTCGTATATAGTAAAAATAATATGTTTTCGAAAATTATCCACATGCACAATATACGCAATGACTAGCGAACAGCGGTGTAATGTAGCGGGACACGAATCGTAATTTTATGCACATATATACATTTATATTGTATGTTGTATACCTACGTTTCGTCCCGAACGTTTAAAGGAGAATAAAACGAAAAATATAAACGAATCAACAGATATACACGCGAGCAAAAGAATTCGAAACCAGAGTTGTGGTAGTAGTAGTATGGTTGTTGTTGTAGGTAGTCGTAAAGGACCGAGTGATTGTCAATGGAGTTTTGAATATTTTTGCACGAAGACGTTTTTTTTTTCCCGAATAGTTTTTGAGTTTTCCGTTTACGGGAAAAATCAATACGGTAATGTTATTATGTAAAACGCTAAGGGTTCGGTGCGGGAGAGAGAGAAAAAAATGAGAAAAAGGAAAAGTAAAAAGGTCCACCAGCCGTATTCCGGTCACGAGCGCCAATCAAAATTCTATTCTTACACTTCTGTGTGCCGAACAAGAGGGCAAAGGACGTAATTTAATTTCCTAGGCGAGACGATGCGATGGCGGCGGCGGCGGCGGTGGTGTCAGCGGTTGAGATTATCCCCGTGCAGTGCAACAAAAAGGGACGAAATTCGGTTGTGGATACTAATTTCGAATTTGGCGGTGTATGACATTTGATTAATATTCTGCTCGGCGGCGGCGGCGTTGGCCGTACACAACGCACGTCAAAGGACCCGAAAACGGTCTTTTGATTACATATTATTATTATGTTTTCGCGGACTAAAAACAATATAAAAGCGGCAATAAAATTGCCTTTTTGAATGCGGAGCAGTGAATTTATATCATCTACGACAAAAGTCGCCCACTTTCTCGTTTGACATTTGTAAAGTTCAGACAAAAAGGGCCATTGTTCGTCCGAAAATAATGCCGAACAATGGGAACGTCGTCGGAGAGGCGCGCGCGAAAAAATAAAATTAAATAAAAACCTGGTCAAATAATTCATAAAACAATGAGCTCGCTCTGGCGGTGATGGTGGACGGCACGGCGGTGGCTCACACGGCAGCGGAGGTCCGAGTGTCCGAAACACGAGAATCTGAATTATTAACGCCGACTGTGCATTGCACTATAATAGTATGCCGGACAATGTTAGTCGCGTATATACCGATGGTCAGTAGAAAAAAACGGTTTTTTTTTTTTTTTTAAAACGCTTCGCCAAACATTCGCGTATTTACGGTTCCCTTTACTCCGAGTGTTGCAGGGTATAACCCGGCGTGTATAATATTAAAAACCCAATCAATATTCAGTACAACGGTACATGAACATTTATTTTTATACGCATGTAATATGCGTAAAATATATCATAAATATATTATTTACTCTTAGCTCTACTATTATTTTTCTCCTAGCAGGTAAAATGTTTCGAATACCTTCCGTCTTTAAAAAATGTTTGTTGTATATTATTCCATCACTTTTTATTCTCTTTTGTTAATTTTGAACTATTTAAATAATTTTCAATAATGCAGCAGTCATGTACCTCAAAAACGTAGTCGTCTATCATACTATTTTTACGAACGTAAAGTTATTATTTTAAAACTTTTTTTTGCAGAACTCTATATAGGTTCCTACACGTGGGCACTATAAACAACGAAATAGCGTTATTGTGATAAATGTTTACATTTTGTTTCTTAAATATTTTATGAGTTTATTAAAAAGTTAATATTTCATGTTCAAAATTCAGGTTAATATATTATTTATTAAATATATTCTATGGGTTTAAGTTGTATCATACGTTATGTATCGTTTGTAATACTTTGCTGTGCGTTTACTTTTCTCACGTGTAAATATTAACTGTAAATATTGAATTATTGAATATAATATGTTTTTAGGTAAATGTATAAATATACTATACCTAGGTAGTATGTATAATATATTATAAAAGTTAATGTTTAATCCACACTAACAATAATGTTATACTTTTATGTATCCTAAATGATTCTAAAAATAATCAAATTCGTATTATAAAAGTTAATATTTATTATCATTTTAATAATAATATTGATGAAGTTCTAAAAAACGATTAACGACTAATATCACATATAGTTTTTTATATGATGTACTTATATGATTCATTTTAAATTGAATTATTTTTTATTAAGAAAATGGGTTTGATGGGTTACGAGAAAAACATGTTACATACCTATAAAAATAGATCAAAATATTATACGAAAATGTTGGCTTTTAATTAATATGAAAAAGTACCCTTTATTTGTTTGTAATATTTGATGAAATAAATATCATACAAATTGTAAACAGACGCGTATACCTAGAGTTATTAATATTAAGTTATACATCGATTTAAAAAATGTAATTTTAATCAAAGTTTAATTACTATAACTACATAAAGTGAAATGGAACCGAACAAGATCTTTAGTTTTGTTCAGTGGAACGGAAACAATTCACTTGGGTCGCTACTTATAATTTATTTACACAGTTAGTAGCTTAGTACTCAAACATAGAATAATAGTGTTGCCCGTGGAAACGGACCATTTAATTTTAAACATTCGTTTTAAGACCAAAAACAATGGGGTTTTGGGTAGATATACGTATTGTACGGTACTTGGAGGATATTAATTTTATTACACACATACTATTATATATTCACCCACTTCTGTCAGCACACAAAAACGGATTAGATGTTTATCTTTGCATAACGTATTATAATATTATTCTGTAATTGTAATAATATTAATAATATATTGATTTGGTAATTCTGCGGAAAATAAGGGTAGCATATGGAATCACTATGAAAATGTCACCAAATGTAATTCGTTCAATGAACTGAACGGGAGTGTACCATAGGCATTTATTATTATTAAATATCAGTTTGAATTTTATAAACCCCTAAAAATGCTGTTATTTTTTAGACCACCCAGAGAAGTAATGGTATTAAAAAAAAAATATCGTATCTCAACTTCATATATAAACGAATATTTTTCATTCTCATAATAAAAAATGTATAAAGAAAACGTGACGAGAATGTGGTAGTTGTATTATATATATATTTATTGTATATAATGGCGTATTTGGTATTATAAGACGTAAAAGTATTGGCTCTACGCTTGAACAATAAATGCAATTGGGAATTTTTTTCGTGGGTCGACAGAGTCATAAATATTTTTTTATTAAACCATTTACGTTCATTGAAATTATATAAAATGATTATTCGTGTTTGTTTTGAAAATTTTTTGGTCAGAATAAAAACTGTTTTGTATGAATAAGTTCAAAATGTTTGGACGAAATTATCTGAGAATCTTGATACACATATTATGAGACTAACCATATTGAATCTTATTTTATATTTATGGTGTTTTGTAAAAATTAATATTGTATCTTGTTCTAAGTTTCAAAGGCAAATTCATTACATTTTAACTAGTATAATTATTTATTTGTACTTCAAAATGTTTCAATATTATTTTTTAATATCAAAAACAAAGAGAATATCGGCGCATGGATCATTTTTGCATAGTGGGCGACTGTATATTATGCAAAATCTTGTGGGATGCATTGAAACCATGAATATCCAATGACTTCAAACAACAATGAGTATGCAAATTGAAGTTTGTATTATTAATGGTGCATGAAATTGTAAAAACATGTTTATATAATATAATTATACATACTTACAAACAAAAACCACTAATTTTCAAATCAAGTAATAAACAATTAAACGCCCACACTGTTCAAGTTTGATGTAAAAAATAGAATATTTTTAATTTGTTAAAGTTATTATTATTTGTTTAAAATACACTTTTTAAACTGAAAAATAATAACTATTGTTTATTACGCATGTTTTTAAGATCGACATTTTGAATTTTTAAAACTGAATATTTGTCATAGAGCGAGTAGGACACGATTTATTGAGTTCTTATCTAAAACTGTCTTAAAGGACAGATGAAAAATAGTTCCTTTTTTTTATTTCATTGACATTTATACATATTTGAATTTCATAAACTTCAACGGGAAAATATTTAGTTTATTTTACTATGTAAAAAGTTTTTCTGACATATGAAAGAGTGGATATGTTAAAAAATAACCCCGTCTTAGATCTACTGAGCTGTCTAAATCAGAATACAATGTATTTTTGTCTTGTTTCCGAGGTATAAAACTGTCGTCAAAATGTCAACGCTTTTGGCTGTCAAATAAATATAGAAACAAGTTTAATCTATTAAAAAACAGTGAAAATAAAATAAATAAATTTGAGACAGCCTAAGTTTTCTTTAAATCTGAAGAATTGAGGTTTATGTCAAAATCATGAAGATTATGCGTCTTAAAGTAAAATACTTCACTTATATTCACTTATACTACAAACCAAACAACATGAACAGGGATTTACAGTTAAAAATTAAAAGTTCCATTTCTTTATATAGGTACATTGCTTAGATCTCTAATTATGATGGTATACATTTTCTTAGAATTAATTTATATTATGCAAAACATGATAATATTAAACCTCTTAAAAAATAAAACATGAATTAAAAATAATTGAACAATGTTTTGGTGTCTCGTCAATTATAATAAAACGCTTATATCCATGGAAATCTACCTCTAAATTATTATCAATGTCCTCTTAATACGAGTACTTTGACCTATAATGAAACTATGATACGTTCACAACCATGATAATATACATTATATTGTTTAATGAATTTTAAGAACGAAACACGGCGATATGAATAGGCAATATAAGTACATACAATTATCCTTCCACAACTGGTGCACTCTACGAAACTCGAAGTACTTGGGTGAACCGAAGCTAGTAATTATATCGTAAATTCAACTTAATATTGCTGTTTAGGTTAATATAGGTGTGATTAACAATAATGTAATAATATGTTCTTAATATTATTGGTTCGAGATGTATGATAGCACTCTTATAATTAATCGATTTCTGCAGTTGCAAAACAGACACATTGTCACGTGCAAAAATAAAGACGAAAATCAAGGACTAAATTTCCAAGCACCATAGTGCAAGTTAATATTTTACACTTTCAAGTTTTCTCAAATCCAATTGTACATTTATGTAAGTAGCAGATATGTTTTAATTTATATTTTAAATTTTGTGCTGAGTGAGAAATGTATTTCATTTTGAAAATAATTGAGAACACTTTTTTTTATTTTTTTTTCTTAAAACCCTTTTTAGAGCAATATAAAAGCCTAAAAAGTTTTATGTAGCACTTCGATAGATTGGAATTTAAAAACGAATGATACGGTAAAGTAATTTTTCGAATTTATCATCATAGATTTTTGAGTAAATCATGAAATAGTTTCGTAATACGGAAAGCAATCATGGTTAAAACGAAACCTATGTATTTTTTTTTGGTAAGCCTGGTTATTTTTAAAATATTTTTTTTAAATAGTTGTTTTATACTTAAAGTATCACATTTAAATATTTAATATTTTCATTACAGTCATAATAACACTACCGTGTGGAGAGATGCGTTTTTATTTCATGCATTTTTATTATTTCTCATCTGTCTATATTATGTCAAATATACTTATAATACATCATCTGTATGGATTTCCCTCCAAACAACATTTATATTATGATCAATATATTACTATTATCATCGAGTATTATTGCGAGGTGTGTAGGTTATACCTAAACCGCAGTGCCACGGTGTTCAGATACCGATCACAAACACCACGCGATCGTGTTATTGATGTGTACACATTATAATATATTACGTGGATAAATAACTGTAAAAATAACATTATATCGAGTTATTGAGCGTTGTATCACGGAGATATTGTTATTATGTCATTTGACGGTGTACGCGACCATGACCGATCCCTACGGACAGGACAGTATACAACTACGCGATCGGTGTACAACCCGTTTCTCGGCCCGCACAATAATAATTCAGGATATTCCGAAGAGGAGGTGACATAGGGGTCGGCCGTATGAATAACGGATTTATCTCCTATGATGAATCCGATTGATACTAGCGACATGGACCCTGTGGGGTATATTTGTAGAGGATACGGTGTTGGCTACTCATCGGTTAGTGTGTGTGTGTGTGTGTGTGTGTTGTTGACGTCAAGGGTCCGATGGGGTGGTACGGCGTTCCCGCGGTGAAAAATACAATAGAACTGTGCGACTGTATTATATAACTTATAAGTGCACACGATTCCTCCAAATCCTCACTGTTTTGTGCGGTTCACGGAAGTGTTCTGTGTAATATTATGTGAATTTCCTGTTAAATGTGTTCAATCGATTTTGTCAAAGGGACTATTATAATAGATTACTACTACAGTGCTGCAACCATGTAGGCGTTGATAGAATAAATTAATTCGACTGAACTAGTTTCCAACGAGAGAGATCACGGGTGAATATTATACCGCGTGAGAGCAAAAAATAGTTAGTTGGTTTTAGATCAGTGAAACGATGGTAAAATACTAATTGCGAAGTATGCAGATGCATATGATTATATTATACTATTACATTTTATATTATTAAAATGTTATATCGTCGTAAACCCGAGAGTCGAGGCCGTGTGAACAAATGTATTAGGTCTAATAATATTATGACGTGCATAATATATACCCAAAATCCAATTTATAGAAATGATGATCAGTATTTATCTGCTTTCAAAGACACATTTAATTTTTTAATGTTTATTTATTTTATTACAATACGGGGTGCGATTATTTCAACAAAATATTGTATACACAGAATGTAGAGTAAGTACACTACATGTTTTATATTCAATTAGTATTATTCATAGTTGATGATGGATTCTCGTTGACTATACTCGTCATTCGGTTTAATTGCTTGTATTTTGCACAATTAGCATTGCATTTAGGTATGGAAAATAAATGCATGTGATGAGCACGAAAGGAAGAAACTTTAAAGTTAATCTGTGTCTGTAGTTTGGGAGTGTCTATAATACTATAATACTATTAAAACGACGACCGAGAAAAGCCAAACTAGCTTCAAGCCGTCTGTCCGCTAAATTATGCAAGACAAGCCGATGCAATACGATTAAAATATTGAAAATTGTTATGTTGTCGTTGTATTTTTATGGTAAATTAATTTTGTTTTGTACAGGTTGAAATTGTATTATGTCTGCAAGTTTTTTTTTTTTTTTGAACGGATGTTAAATATTTTGTTCATAAATGTCTATTAAAAGAAACATTATTTTGTTTATTTTCTGCTTGTTTAAATTTAACAATACGATTAATATGCTAACATATTAAAATGTTTATCACCTTTTTATGTGAATCATAATTCATAACAAATGGTGCAGTAGTTTTAATAACTTTAAAAATTATCTGTTATTCAAAAACTGTTGATCAATACAGTGTAAAGTTATCTAAATAATAGGTGTACAAAATTAATGAAATATCAATAACTTATCCAGACAGCTAAATTATACGAACATAACATTTTATATTTTCATCCAAACAGTAAGTAGGTATTTATACAATAAAGTTACATGTTATTTTTACGTACAATGTATTTAGATATTCTGGTACATATTAATGTTTCTTAATCTCTTATTTAGGGGAAAAGAAACTCCACGATTTAGTAGCATACTGAAAACGTTCTTAACAATGGTATGCATACACATAATATTTTAGTGTATGTTCCAAAATACAAACGAGTAATATTGTATGTTAAAAACCTCTTTAAATTTAAATAAATAAATATGTAGATAATCCATAAATAAGAATTTAAAAATGTTTACATGAACATACTGTGATAAATGCGAATATATTATATTATATAACTCAGTGCAGTAAGCTAATATGGATGGTCTTGTGTTAATAACTTAATGATGTTACCATCCAGTTGTTTTATACTTCAGCCTTAAAAATAACAAAATTAACAGTAATTCAAGTAATTGTTTTAGTAACAACATTTTAATTAAATTGCAAACTTTAAGTTTTGTTCTGCGAACAGATTAGGTAGTGGTAAATAATAATTTGGATTTCATTCCAAAAATAAGTTTTCAAAACCGTACGTACAATTCAACAAAGAAAACTTTGAGTAGTTGCTATAACTAATTTATTTATATTGTTTTCATTTGTGTATGATATAATAATGTTTACTCAAATTTTAATGAAACACCGACTTAGAAAATATGTACACTGTAACATGTTTGAAAATACAGACTCGTACTAGTAATGTTTATTTTTTATATTATAATATTATTGTAATATCTAAATTCTAGGCTATAAATAAATAGGTACTAACTACTAAGGTATTTATTTTGAAAAGGCGTGAAAGTGAATCTGGTTGTTCGTTCGGGAGGTCAAAATTTGAAATCTCAATAGTAAACAAAATGAATAATTGTAAATATTTGAAATTTACACGAAATGTTTATTTTATCATTTCCTATACTTGTTGATATCATTGAATTCAACTTTGACTCCATCCATGACATACCTATTTGTTACCTACTGTACAACAGAACATCACCTCTATTCATCTGCTTTTTTAATATTAATTATATACTGTGGTATAACTTACCCTGACTTAGTCATCTATACTTTATGATAATATTTTACAATGTATGTACTTACATTACTTAAAAGTATTAATAAAAAATAGAAATTTATTATGATAATAATAAATAGTAAAATAATTGTATAACAATAATAATAATAATAATAATAATAATAATAATAATAATGATAACAATATTTAATAGTTATGTAGGTACCAGTTAATTTAGGTATTGTAATAAATTAAAAATATTTTTATTTTTCTAACATTAAGTGGGTATTTTATATTCTATCAACTATACTCTATTCAACAGTATTTCGTGTTGTAAAGTTACATTTCTACAATATAAATATATTATAATAAACAAATTATACTTTAAAGAAATGGTTGTACATTAATAAATTATTTATTTTTACAGTGTTATGGATCTTTGAAGTTGTCTCAAAATCACTAACAGTATAAATACCTATAGGTATTACAGAATAAAAAAGGATTAACTATATAAAATAAATCTAGCATAAGAATTGGATAAAGATATTATTACAATTGTGACAATAATTTATGTTGTACCAATTAAATGATTATCATCGTAAATGTATGGTGCGGCCTGTACGTAATGGTCTTGTGTCTTAAAATGAGTGCTCCTGTCATAAATCCTTTTTAATCCTTGCACATTCAGACGCACGAGTGCATCGGATGCATTCGCAATCACATGGAATAATATGACGTTTCAACTTGAACGTATCAAGACGTAGCAGACGACTATAATAATATTATGAGTGGCGATATGAAAAACGCGATTAAACCGTTTGTCCGCGGATCTGCCGGGACGGCTTATCCGTCCGTCTGTCTGTGCGCTGTCCGATCCGCATCGTCATTTACTAAATTTAATTTTCAAATCGTAATCGTAACAAAACCCGAGTATCGTTTATGGTGAATAATAATGAAATAGTTATTAAAAATAATATTCCTCTCGCGCGGCCGTAAATAATGACGCGAGGTTTCGAAGGTGAAAAAATAATAATACCGTATTATACATATTAATATTATACCTAATAATATGAAACTGGATAATAACTTAACGTGTCCCCTCTCATAGTCTCGCGTTTTCGTTCACACGGGATCCGGATTAATAATTAGCCCTACAGGCCACGGTCTAATATGGTTGCCTTCTTGTAATATGTTAATATATAAAACATTATACACAACGGCAGTTATACGGCGAGGGCGGCGGCGGCGGTGGCGGCGAGTGGCAGTCCCCTGCAACAATGACTGTAATCTGAAAATTCCAACCTTGGATCAAGTAGCTGTAAGGCTATTAGATATAATATTATTAACGTGCGTGCGTGCGTGTGTGTGTGTGTGTGTGTGTGTGTGTGTGTGTGTGTGTGTCTGTGTGGATATATATTACTCGGCTTTGCCCGTTATAATAGGTATTATACGACGACGAAGACGACGACGACGATAAATACAAGCGCCCGGCCTATGGATAATAATAATTTTTTGTTCGAGAAAGACGTACGTGTTCGACACAAACTCTCTACACATATTTTTTCTTCGTTTCTACATATTATTACGCATATTTATGTTTTTTTATTTTTATCTGCTGACCGTCGTCGGTGACAAGAAATGTTTATATCGTATGCGGGCGCGTGTGCGTGTGAGTGCGCACCCGGTACTCGGCGCTTAATATAATAATATATAATAATAATATCATAACAATATACGTATCGTGTTGTTTAATGCCGCTCGGCGATTAAGTCGAAAAGAGGCCAACGAAAAAAAAAAGATTAAAAAAAAAAAATCGCGATCCCAGCTGATAAGTGCGGGCGCGAGTGACTTCGCGATCACGACCGTTTCTGTTTTTCTCGCAAAGAAAATAATACACACACACAAACACACATATTATTATTATATAGATATATTGTATACGCACACGTATATCTCGGGTCTCGATCTCGGGCACTATTCGTTTCAAGTAGCCATTTAATCGTAGATGTATACGCGCCGTTAGCGGAACGAGTTTTCGCAGACCAACGCAATAATATTATTATGTTATTGTACTTACGTACATACCGTGGTATATAGACGGTTGCAGTACGACGGACGTATATAATATTAGTAGCTGCAACCCATTACAACCCCGACTTTTGTTGACGACCCGTCGTCGTCGTAGCGAGACGACACGAGAAGATATCGCTCACCGTATGTATATACATATAATATGTAATGATAAAAAATATTGTCCCCTGTTGTAGTTTGGCCGTGGTGTTGTTGTTGATTTTTTTATTTCATCTCTTTATTCCCGTTTTTCGCATTTTTGTCCATCAACTCGAACCGCGGCGTCACGTCAGAAAACGCATCGTCCTTGTTTTGATTTCCACTCAACGGAATTTCCATCACACATCCGCTTACACAGACGACTTGCCGATTACGAGTAAACCCCCGATGGGACGCGATAGATAGGTAAGCAGTGTAACGCGGTCGATGGTATTTACCGAGTTCCGTATCTTGAATAATATGGTATATACATCTGTCCACGAGCAGCGGCGGCGCCTCGAGCGGTTTTGTTGTTGCCAGCAGTGCGCTATATATACGCTTATGTCATTCGATCATCAATTAGGTCAAAAAACTTATGCATAAATGTACATTATCAACCTACTCAAAATTTAAATTTAGAAAACCGTGTAATTAAATGGTTTTTACTACTACCGCTGGTCCTCTATACCATCATATTTTATGTTAATAGGAGTATAAATTATTTGACTCCACATACTGCGCTTAACAAATTAATGGCTTTTATTTACAAGACGTATATAATATGACGTGTTGTATAATATACGTACACCGCATTTTCTATAGGTATACAAACCTACACGTCGAAAAAAAAATGTACATAATTTACTTGTGCTGCACATTACAATTATTCAGGTATTCATTTCATGTTTGTTGAGAGATGAACATATAATATTAAACGATATAAGCCATTAGACGAGGATATTATTAATTGAAATCTCTCGAAAGATTGCTTAAACATCTTAATTAAGTCAACTGAAGTATGAAATCCACTTGAGATATTTAATGAGATTGGTATATAGAGATGCTGAAATGCGAACCTTTATCATTTCGCGTACCTACTTCAACTGTAATACAAATCCAATTGAATACAGTTAACCATTATAGATGAAGCAAATCCAATATATTATACATATTACACGACGGTTTTCGAGTTGTGTCTAGCAATAGGTAGGGTTAAATTAATATTTAATTAAACAGTTGAATTATTAGTATCATAAGAGATACCTATAGTGAAACAATTTACATTTAAATTTATGTTCATTGTATTACAATGTACGATTTTTTCAAACGTCATATTCATTTGATTTATGATTGAATCAAACAAGTTGGTCTGTAAGTTTAATTTTGAATGTACAGAAAAAAGTGTATACAATATGCAAAAACTTCATTATATAACCGTTAGAAGCATCATTAAGTTTACAATATTTATCTATTTATTTTACTAATTTTTGCTAGCATTACTTAGTAGTCTAGCCGTTTGCTTTTTGAATCACTTAGCATTTACAAAATAAGTTCATAATGGAGATGGTTATTGGTTTTAAAAAGCACCTGTAGTAGTGTAGTGAAGTGTTTATTATCGATCGACGATTCGGTAAAAAAGTGTATAAAACTACCAAGGTTCAAAAAAAAAAAAATGTATCTGTTAACCCCGTAGGTAACGAGAAACACAGAATGACAATAATATTATTATGTTTACTTTGTAACGTGAGGAGAGGCTCGATGGGTTTTTCTTTAATAAATAGGTTTTGTTCTAACATTGTTATGGAAAAATCTTTACGTGGGTCGACAGAGTGTATATTTATTTATATATGTACATACAACTTTCGTATCATACGTCAGTACAAAACCTCTCTCACTCTAGTAGATAAATAAGTTATTTTCCAATTTTGTACAACCCAATATTCAGAGTCAGACACAAAGTCAAGACACATGACACGGGAAAGACATTATTTTGTACGCGTTACGTATAAACACTTCCTTTTTCATTTCGTTTATACAATTTAATTTTAACACCCACTGTTACCTATCTCCTTTGATATGGTTTTTCTTATTTTGTTTGTTTGATTAATTGAAATTTTTGAGCTATTGATTAAGTTGTTCATTATATACAAATTTATCAACAAACACATTTTATGTGCTTGTACACAAATTTTATTGTGAAAATAATAATCACACAATTAATAATAATTATGTAAGTATAATGATTTATATTAGGTACACATACAAATCGAAGTGTTTATTTTTAGTTTTCAATATTAAATATTAAGTGGTATTTAAATAATATTTGTTGACTTCAATCAAAACAAACTTAAATAAATAATAAGTGCTAGATTTAATGAATAGTTTTTTGAAACCCTTATAATCTCTATCATATAAATAAGTATTAAGTATGTTCGAGTATATACAATATATACATATTATGTATAAACACAAGTTTGAAATTAAATTTAGGATCATTATTATTTTAACGACAATTATTTTTGTTTCTAAAGTCTATAACATAAACTTCAATGGCTTAGCGTATCCGGCCAATTAGGGAAAAATTACTTAAATTGACTTCATGAACTATTTCCCTCCGCACCGAATGATGTCGGTCAAAACGTTGAAACCAAAATGTTATCTTTAAGGACGAGATTCTAATAAAATAACGAAAATACATCGAAGACAAAAGACGAAAAAATATTTAGTAAGTATTTGAAGACGGTTCAAAACAGATTGCTGTTAGTTTTTGTCAACAACAGGGACTTGTCAGTTGTAATTGATTTGTTAGTCGACAAATCGTCAATAATTTTCTTTAAACTATAGATGTGCACAAAAACGCATTGTATAATACATGTTTTTTATGATTTATTTTTAAGGAACGCCGTGGAAAAAAAATGACTTATTATATACATAATAAGCGTATGTATAGGTCCTGCGCTGAGGAATATATAGGTTTGATATACGCCGTACTAGAGCCATACGAAATATTATTCAATAATAATAATAATAATATATATAATATGTTATATTATTAGGTACATGCCTTATGCGTGTATGTGTGGTCTATTCATAATATATTATTACATTATATGACAATCGTGTGTATCGAACAAAAACTACTTTGGATTTACCATACAAATTTCTGTTTCGAAGAACACATCTATACCTATGCGTATTTAATAATATACTTTAATATACCTCTACGTGGACACGGGTATAATCGAAATACAGGTGACAATAATAATACACCATAATATGTACTGCAGCAGCATAAAATCGGACAACGCAAAGTAGAAATGTGAATATACGCGCGAAGAAAAGTAATATGAAAAAAAAAAATTATCTAAAAGCACGTGTGAAATAGGTTCGTTGAATAGTGTTGTCGTTTAGAGTGTTTCATTGTGGAACACAAAAACGACATAAATTGTGATGTCATCGTATATATTTTTTATTCAACTATGGTCGTAGTCGCACTCGTAGCACGCAGGAAAAAAATAAAGAAATAAAGAAATAAAAAAATATATATATGCACGTGTGTATTCGAGAAAAAAACTAGAAAACATAACGATTTCGACGGAGAAAAAAAGAATATTCTAAAATCAACTGACATCAGAGCGAACGAATGCTTGCGTTCGGTACTGCGAGAAAATATTATTAATAATGTTGATATTATTATGGGCTTTCTTTAACAATGCCACTCCTGAATATTATATATGATATTCAGCAAAGCCGTTTCAGAAGAATCGTTTAAATTGATATGTAAAATGTAAAACAATGCCGCACAAAAATATAGACGAGACAATTGAATTCCAGACGCAGTGAAAAAAAATGTACGAAATACAAATATACGAAAGACTATAGAAAATTAACGCGATGATAAATGGTGTTTATAAATTATTATATTTATTTAAAACCAAGAAGACGATTGAAATGCATATTATAGTATGTTGTAGGTTGTATGTTTCTTTGTATACCTACAACTACTATTCAGTGTTGTGCGTAAAAAAAAACTGCATATGATTAACTGACGATTTGAGTTCAAGTGGATTACATCACTAACAATTTAAAATTTATAAATTGCAATGAATATACCACTGCATTATTAGACAAATGTTCAATTCATAAACCTATAATAATTATAAAAATAAAGCTCAAATTTGATTACAGCCTATGATTTAATTTTCAAATATGGACTAAAATAAATTTAATTTACTTGATTTTTCATATGAAAATTTTTTTTACATCAATAATTATTAATCCATTATTTTTATCTTTGACAAATTCAAAAAATGTATACAGTTATTGAAATGTATAAATATTACATTTTAGATATAGATGATCATGTATGTAAACATTAACCAGAGAGATTTTAAGACACCAACTCCGACTGTTAAAATTCTCGAAATTAATGCAAGATCAGGCGATAATTTTATGTTTCCGATTTGAATTTATAAACACTCGTTGAAAATCAATTTTGCAAAATATTAAAAATACTAAATATTTTTGTTTTGAACAATCAGTTGTCACTATTGTCATTCTCTCGAATATTATTGGCACCCTCAAGTGTTGTTTGCTAAAAGTACAATGACGCCTATCGAGTTTCAGGAAAAAGACATGAAAACCCGGAATTTTCCGGAGAATATTTTAAGCGGACGACAGCAGCATATACGGCCTCCTTGAGTAATTTATCCTACATACACTATGTCTCGTCACGTAATTTAATTTTGGGTTTAAAACGACAGCGCTGACTACAGTTCGCTATTTATTTCTGTTTTTTTATACGAAATTATAACGACGTGAAACTATCAGTGTCGTGTTTCCGTGGCCTGCGACCGCATATGCAATTACACATACGCGCGTGCCACGTAAGATGCGTATCGAAGAAAATCGTTAGATCATCACTGAAAACAGTAGAAAACAATACAATATTTTCATAATGTTGAGGCGTCATTGTCTGTATAATCGCACGTGAATATTATCCGAAACGAAATATCGACAAACCGCCGAGTAGACGTACTGATATTATAATATAATATTTGTGTGGAAAAAAAATGCATAAAAAATATAAAATACACAAATGTAGCTCTCGAACATCGCGCTTCGGTTGGTTTGCGATCGACGAGGAGCAATATTACGATCTGTCAAAAGTCGAAAAAGAAATCGAGGAAATGAGAAACACACACACACTCTGGAAAAAGTACTCTGACCATTTATTTTTCGGTATCTGACAGTTTCTTTCGACGAATTTCCAAACGTTGTCGTCGTCGTGTTTTCGAACATATTTTTTTACTGTCCCATAGTCTTTTCGGAATACGATTACGTTTTATACCCGTACTGAACATCATAATATTATTATCACTCCTCCACGTCGACCCATCAGAAAACACGAAGACCAATGTCTTAGAAGTCGGTGACTTTACTTTCGATTCAGAGTGGAATGAGAAATGTATTGGTTTTACAATAACGTGAGTTTTTTTTTTATTATTTTATTTCTTTTTAAAACCACTATTTTGGGATTGCTCTAAAACGTTCGTACCATCCTATCAACCGATTGGAAATTTACCACTGATCGTACTTTAAAAAGGTCGTTTTTGGAATTCTCCAGAAGCTTTTTAGGAAATTGCGAACAAATAATCGTGAGGTACCTATACGTCACGTTTTGAAAATAAAATCATGTTATGTTGCTGATAATAATCTCATGGACTTAAAAATGTTCATCAATTTTAAATTTAGGTATTTCCTAGAAGTGAAGCAAATTTCAAGAGTTTTTAACTTATTTATAACTATATATATTAATATTATACTGGTATTTTTTTGAGTTTTTTCGTTTATTAAAGTTGAACATTTTCAATTTTAACTTTTAAGACTCGTACATTTTAGTTGACATCGTATTAAAACAATCTAATTAGACAAACTAAACAGTCGTTTTAGAATGTTCCAGAGAGTTCCATACAGTTTTCATAATATATAGTATTATCATCATTGATCAGTCTACGAGGTATCTCTGCAAAAAATATTTCAGGATAAATTGTTCAGTAAAAAAATATCATCTATGTGTTTGAATATTGAGGTTGTCAAATGCAAAAGGTCTTTAAAAATGTAAATAGATACTTGCTGCAGTGTTATAACGTCTTATAAAATACTGAAGCTCTTTTTTTAAGCAAACGACAGCTTTTAAATGATAAAATATATTGATTAATACTAAAATAACTTTTAAAATGTATAAAATCACCAATAGTGATTTATTTTACTGTTGCATTAAGTGGCAACAAGAAGTCAATATTTTTTTTTTATGCCTCGAAAAGACTTAAGTCAGATTATACAGGTATATTAATATTATTATACTATTCGCATGCAAGCACATAAAAGCTTTTATTGTCAACGGTATATCATAGTAGATTTATTGGAACTATTAAAGAATAAAGACGTATACTACTTGAAAACAAAACTATACGCAATATCGGATATTCCATAAAATTCGGGTGATTAACGTTCTTAATGAAAACTCTAATATACGATGGTATATATAGTTGGTCATTAAACGTAAATACGTAAAATGTCGACCGAAAATCGACAACTCGGCGGAGAACTACTGTGTTGCTTTACGACACGCCGAGCTCGAAAGAATGCGTTTATCACAATATAATATTCTATATATTATAATATTTTGACTGTCGGATTTCGAATTCTGATAAACGCGGGATTCGTGCGGAGACCGTAAAATGTACACACACGAAACATAATAATAATAATAACAATATAATATTAATGTACACCGTTTAACTGTTGGTTGGGGTGTTAAATGTTTTGAAACCCACCGCGAATATCATCGCCGCTGTATAATATTATCATCCGAGTCGCAACCGGGTGCGGGTGTGTGCAGCCGTGTTGGTGGCTGTGTTTGACGGAGTGAAATGAGTTGCGACGAGGTCCCGACATTAATGGCCGCCGCATTATTGAAGAAGAGTGTATAATAATAATAATAATAATGAATATATATGGGGTGTTCGATTCTCATAAATATTAGTGGCGGTGAGTCATTTTGGGGGTCGAGAGACGGAATCCCCGCGGTTTCGTCGAGCCGCCGACTCGTGCTCATATTATTATTATTATTTTTATTGTCTGGTGCGTATATTATTAAAGTATACGGCTGGCGTCGTATATTCGTATCATACTATTATTTTACCTCGCCGGGTGTGTACGCGATTCTCCGCGCGTCCAAGAGACGACTTCAAATGCCCAAAGTCGCCGCCGTCGTATTTAAATGTTTTCGAAAACACGAACAACCGAAATCGAACCGCACTCCGGTAGTAATATTATAATGTAATAAAACGTTGGGCTCGGATCGTTCGCGCGTATCATATATATAGGCGCAAGAATACGTACGTGTACAATAATATCGTATAAGAGGTGGCGCCCGGCAATATTATTATACACGCGTATCGCGAACGGTTGTCGTCGCGTATTATTTTTATTATTATTATTATTATTATTATTATATTATTGTGTACCTGCCTACTACAACTACAGTCGTGTCCCGTTCGAATGCGTATGTGTTGCCGCGCGGCATCGGTGACGACCGGCCATTTGTATATCATATTATTATTATTATTATTATTATTATTATTATTATATTATAATATGCTGTGTGGCTGTATATATAAATATAATAATATATACGAAAACTACACTCGGCCGCGGAACACGTTCTCGAACACACGTTTTTTGACCGTGACCATCGTACACACACACACACACACACAGTAACAAGTGGGACCATTAGAAAGAGTAGTAATTTTTCATCATCAGCACCCATCCATACCACCACCGCAGACACACGACTTTATACGCCGCCGCGCGTATATTATAGTTGAAGTCTCCGTCACATTCTATCCCACTCTCTCTCTCTCTCTCTCTCTCTCTCTCGCACACTTCTTCGGCATCCGTCTCTGTCTTCGATGCGTATTATACGGCCGCCCGATAACCGGGTAATAATATCGGCTCGAGGCGATCCCGCGCAGGTCCCGGCTGCAGCAGTACCCACACGTCGCTCTACAGTCGTAGGTACCTAAATAATAGTATTAAATATACGTATATTATACCATCATGCTATGGAAGTTCTAACCGTCGGCAGTTGTAAAATATTAATGTTATAAACGCCGCTGCACCGACTGCAATCGTATACCCTACGACGTCTACGACGATGATGACCGTAAGACAAATCTCATCAGTGCAGGTACACAGCATCATAGGCGACCGCCGCGATTATTAAGAAAAATTACCAACGCTTCGAATCAATTAGAATTTAGTTGCATTTGTTCTCCGTGCCATTAACGCAGCAGCACTCGATACCTAATAACATAAATGTATAATTATGTACCATTGCACTTGCAGGAGGCGCGAGCTACTGACCGCGACCCACTCGGGTACACACCAATTGTGTGTGTATTATTATATACATTTATAATATACTACACGACCATAACGTACTCACCGATATTTTAATGACAGGCTACTCCGGCTCGTTGGTATATAACACGATAATTAAAATAATTGCTATTCCTCTAATTTACGGCCGCGTGTCGTATCAACAGAACAATCGGCTCCGCGCAGTCATGATATTATTATTTAAACTTAAGAATATTATAAAACATGATTGTACTATATTACAGGATCCCGCAAAGGTACATAATATTGTAGTATAAAATTGTACGCATACAATAGAAGTATAATATACAGTCGGGATTCAATTAAAAAAGCGACGTTGTCTCGCCAGTTTCAAACGCGTCGTCGTATTCGACATGAATGTTTTTTTTCTTCTAGAAACGTCTCTATTGTTCTATTATAGATTTACATAAATGCTATAATTTTTTTATGTGTACATAAATATTGAGTATACTGGCGATACGTACAGAAATTTATCGTTTATCATTTTGGAATGTTCTACAAACAAACCATATAGGTACCTATCTAGTAGAATATTGTAATAGAATATAAATATTTCAGTAACTCGGCGCTGGGCACTGCGGAACGAATATTGAATTTTTCTGGACGTGTACATTTAAATAAATAGTATATTACACCAGATAATAGATGACATAGCCGGGCATTATAGTATAATTATTATGCACAATCTTCGTTTAAAATATGGTAAAGAATTGTGTTCAGTGTTCGCAAGACAAAGGGTGTTAACTAGAATGTGGTTTAAGTACGGGCCCGGTGGATACGTTGAGTGATAATTTGACATTCCAAACATTAACGAACGGATCGCATAGTCGTTGTCTTTTTTGTTTGTTTCGCTATTATATATTATTCATGCGTACCCGTCGAAATTTCCACGTCAAACACTATTTCAATTGTTTATGCAAACGCGCGTATAATATAATATATTATATGGAGAAGAGTTGATGATGAGGTGCCTACCCAACAGTCGTCTCTCATCGGTTCTGCTCGCGTGCCAGGACGTGCTGCGTTCGTGCAGGTGGACAAGTAGTATAATATGGCTGGTATAATATTATTATCTATACATAGCCGCGCACGGTATACTTACCCACACCAGACGATTATGATACGTATTATAATACATTTTTTTTTTTTTTTTTACTGAACTCGAATAATATAATATGTACGTCCGGACGACGCGAAACCGAAATGCCCGCGTATTATATGCGTTGTTGCCTTGCAATCGTATTATTATTATATTATATAGCTGCAGTAAGCCTGCCGCGGCTGCTTCGACAAAAGATTTTTTTCCATTTTTGTTTTTGTTTTTTTTTTTGATATTCACGTTTTGAGAAAAACGCCCATCATTCCTCGGGGCGGGCGGATGGAACTCCCGAACGGCGGGCGACGGTTGATTAGGCAGGTAGGTAGACGAGTGCGTATTATACATTAGACATTAGACGTATATTATACGGCATGTTCCGTAATATATACGTATACCTATACATATTATAATGTAATAAATGCAGTACTCACGTCGTGTGCAACGGCCGCACGGAGAGCATGCACATAATATAGTTGCAGCGATAGGTTGGACGCTGCAGCTCAAAATGACTATAATAATGCATGTACATTATTGTATTATTATTTCCCCCCGCGATGTTCGATTCGCCTAAATCGTACACGTCCACAGGCGGGGTCATCCGCGGGGGACCTCGAGCGCGTGCTTCGCGAATATATGGTACAATATTGTATTATTGTTGTCATGCCGTACAAAAAAAAAAAAAATAGCGAGTGAAAAATCTCCGAGAGCGTGCGAGCCGGAGTGTTCTCCACCTATTAATATATATATATTTTGTTATTATTATTATTATTATTATTGTTATTATCATTACTGTAGTAGTAGTAGTTGTCCGGCGCGCGCGCGCTGGTCTTGACAGGACGTGCGTACAGTATATTATAATATATATATATAGATAGGTATGTACTATGATTTATGGGCAAAGGTTCGACAGGATCACATCTTCAGATTTATCGGTCGCGGGTTCAAAAGGGGTCCACACACACACACATTTAGACTCTGCAGCTCTCTCCCTCTCTTTCTCTTAAACACTTGCCCCTGCCCCGCACGGTCATCACAGTACTACCATATACTACCAGGTATATAATATAATATCTATATATATATATATATATATATAAATATATATATTTTTTACACACTACCACCGGCACTTTGGCCTCCTCCCACGTACCTACTATAGGCGGGTAGAGGTACCTCTATACATATATATATATATATAATATGACGGCAGCACACATTATATTATTACACACAGTCGCCTTGTAATTCCATCGCGCGGCGGCGGCGGAACAAGAGACGCACGAGCAGCCCAAAACTCTCTCCGTGTGTCCATCTCTGTGCGCGCGCGCTCGTCTTTATAGACTTCATTAGCCGGCGGCCACAAAAACTCGTTCCCCCTCCTCGCGAGGGCATTCTTTCTCTTCCCCCTCCCCGTCCACCATCGAGCAACTCACAGCGACAACCTCTCGTTACACGCACACACACACACACACACACACACACGCGCGCGCACACACATGTAAGATGAGGTTTTTAAACGATTGTAAAGATTTCGGACCAGATAGCCTCCGCCGCCGCCGCCGCCGCCACCACATGTGACACGGTCGATGCGGATAAAACCGCAGGCCCTCGTCCTCGGTGACCCCCATATTTTCAGAAAACATTTCGTACGTAAAATTCCTCTTCTCCGGCTCGTATTATGTGTATAATGTATATATATATGTATGGTAAAACGTTTTTAATTTTTGACATTCGTTTCACCGGACAACAATAAAATAACGAAGCATATAGCCCGTACGTGGTGTACGCCTAAACATTTTATATTATTACAATGTATATACTATACATAATATTATATGCACATTGCACATGGGTATATCAGCAGGTATACGCACACACAGCGTGGATTCCGCCGGTGCAATGTATTATATCGAAACTGTCCCTGCGGTTCGGTCGACCGGAAAAAAATTCATATACTTTAATAATAATAATGATGATGATAATATAAAAATAAAAACCCGTCCCTTTCGATTTCCAATGTTTTCATTGTGCCCGTATATACTATTATTATGTATATGACCGAGCGCGTTCAACACACACACACACTCACATTCAAATATTATTATTGTAGGTAGGTAGGTAGGTTATAGGTATACATATATATAAACGTATGATTCATATTATATACAATACGCTATACACAGTAATGTGCGCCGTTAACGGTACACGGCCAAAATCGTTTTCGGCGTTCGGTTTTTACCACAAAACACAATATATATATTTTATAATATTATAAATCATTTTAACCCTGCAACGCCAGAGATATACACCCCGAAAATTCTTTCACCCGTCAAACAGTCTCTATAATAACACTAAATAATATATATATATATATTATATATAAATTGTGCGCGTATAGAAATATCGAACAATCATATTTTTATTGTCGACACTTGAAATATATTGCTTTTCTTTCGAGTGTTCTCCCCCCCCCCCCCCAACGTTTAAATATGTGATGTATAAAAAAAATCGTTTGTGCATTTGAGTAATATTCATGGTCCCACAAAAGGCATTATTATGCAATTAACATAACATAATAATATATTAATTAATATTATAATAAATAGGTATAATAATAATAGTATATACTCGGATACGTAAACAGGTATACCGAACAGCGCGGTGTAATATCAATTACCTACCTATAGGTACCTATTTATCGTTAAAATGATTTATAATTTATATTATGGTTATTTCAGTGTTTAATCAAATCAGTTTATTTATGCTGTTCCATGTTCGCATACAGAGGGAATTATTATTTTTAGTACCTATATTATGAAAAATCTCATTCCGATTTTTAAACAACTAATAAGATTCCCGTTAGCTATGAACATATTGACTGCGAGGCGTTTTAAATGACATGATATATTGACCGTTCGTCGGTATTGAGCATAAAATATTTACAAATTATCGGCATGGTAATTTAATAATTACGGACGTACTTATCTTGGTATATACGGTACACCGATTGGAAAAATTGCATGAGGAATTTGCAAGGGCTGTCACCTACGCAATAGGATATCATCAGACACGTAGGCGGTAATCGCTTAACGTTTATTTTTAAAAAATTATGTATTTTTTACTGGGTAATATTTATTCTGGTTCATTCAATTTTAAGAATTATACAATACGAAAGACAGATTTTCTGAAATAACCGTGAGAATAATAATATGTAAATAAATATAAATACAACATAATATTTTATCTTATACACTAAAATCAAAATCCCTATACTCTTACGACAAATACTAAGATTGGAGGTAATGTGTTGTTAAATAATTCAAACTGATGATAATATTTTAAAGTTATCATATACTTTTTAGATTTTAGATGCTTCAATTATTCAATAACTGTATTTATTAAAAAATTACTAAGTACTATTATGATTAAAATAAATGTTTAAATCAATTTGAAAACATTGAAATCAAGTATGACATTTATTTATTAGTTATTAACAAGGCGAGTGACTCACGTAAATGATCGTTTTTTTATTATTAAAAAATATTTTCGAGATTTAGTGTGTTACACAAATAGTCCGGTAGATTGCGCTTCACGTATTAACGAACGTTAATATTTTACAAAACACAATTTGAAGCGTCTACAACAATAATAATTCAAATGATTCAATTTTTATTTACAGTTATCCCTGGATCTCTGCTGTAACAATTAAAATAATTAATATTGAGTGGCATATGTTTAAGTATACACTTAGCTGTCAACTGAACAAATTATTGTGGACTACAATACAATAACGCAAGGTCGTTCAATTGTTATCATCCACTCCGGTGAGTCAAATGCAGTGGTCAGCATCACAATAATAATATACTGATGACTGCACTGAAATGCCCACTCAAGCAAAATGTGGTCTTTGTTCGAGATAATTTGGCCAATTATAAAGGATGCTCTTTGCTCGACCTATAAATAGGTCAAACTCACAATAAGACGTCCAAGTACTAGACCACAATCACCGAAGAAAACTTGATCTAGTTTTATTTACGAGTCCTTTGAAAGTCTCGCAGAATGTAATCCTTCTTTGCGAAAAGTCACCGCTGTGGGTTTTAAAAATGATGTCAGCGTGTAGTTATAATAATTTTGACAAGAAAATATATAATCTAATATGGGTACTGATTTTTGAATCACAAACAATATTAAGGGATTATAAAAAATATTTTAGAATCATAACAACAATAAAAAAAATATGATAACGTTTACTGTAAAATGCAGTGTTAAGAACAATCGATGACCGCGCGTAAACAGTGCATAATGTTATAATGCTGGATATAGGTACTATAATATCATACAGGTATACATTATTATAATATTATTCATGTCTCGGGGCTAAGATTATTGGCGTGTTTGGTGAAAAAAATTATCTCTTGATATATTATTTAATTTTTTTGACGTCGTCGCGTGCGCGAAAAACGATAAAAAAAATTACCTATCAGGTATGTGGCGTACGCCGCGCGCCGTACCAGTTCGGTTAAGTATGTATTATAAAATTATGAAAACATTTTTTTCTAAAAACAACGTACGTTTTGAACATACTGGTCTACTAATTCGTGACATGCATACAACTTCTAAAGTATGCATAACAAAATAGTTTTTATAACATTATGTAAGTAGCACCTGTGCAATGTTACATATTTTAATTATCGTAAATATTATATTTCACGAAAAAGTATAATATCAAGTCGATCAGCAATATTGTCACTATAGTGACTATAGTCACTAATAATATTATAATAAGTACATACTATTATTATAGCATAGGTTACCTACGACTATAATTCAAATCTCTCTCACGGGGTAAATTACTGCAACTGCACTATGCAACGTTATAAAATAGGTGAGTATGTATTGTTTTTATCATTATAATATGTGGTACCGTTATGTGTAAGATTCAAATACAATTGTGGCGTAATGACTTAGATTTTTTTAATAAAAAAAATAATAAAATCGTCTTTCCAAATAAATTAAAACGTTTATGAATATTGTCAAAACATTATATTACAAATAACGAATGAAATACAAAAATATTTTCCTGCAGTGTGCAACACAATAATGTAAAATATTATTTTTGTAGCGTTTGTTATGTAAGAAAAAAAAAGCGGAAAAACCTACAAGTGCGCTCGAAATCTTGCGTTATTGAATAAAACAATTAAAAAGCCCAGAAAAATCGTTACAATAACAACAACGAGAAAAAATCATTTTCGGTTTTTGACATTCGGCTTGGTCGGCCGATCGGTCGGAAACGAAGCGGCAAAAATGCCGGAAAAACGAGATAACACAATGATTTCGTAATAAAAAACCAAAATGAAAAAAAACGTATAATATACCTGCTCAACAATCGGGTGGCGTGGTAGGAAAACGTCGGTCCGACTACCGTACGGTGTGCGGCGGCGGCGGCGGCGGCTGATAATCACAGGGTAACCGTAACCGGGTGCGGCGGCCGCGGCCGGGGAGGGGACCGCCGCCGCCGCCGACAGTGGACCGTCGCCGTCACGTGGCGTCCCCTGACGGCCGGCCGGCACAACTAACGGACCACTCTGTACGCGGGCCAGTGCGGCCGCCGTGCCCGTGTCGCGTTCAGTCTCCGCCGTGAACCCGTTGCCGACAGTTCGACCGCGCACCGTGTTTCGGATTACGAGTCCGTTTATTATGTGAAAGTGTTCGCGCGCGCGGACGTTCTGCTCTCGAGTGTTGCGATTTTTTTCCGTTTATTTTTTTTTATTTCGGTTTTTTAAATTTTTTTTTTATTTTAACTTAGAATTATTGTCGGCTACTCGGGACGACTATTATTCGCTTTACGTATGGTACTCCGGCCCGACTACTGGCAGTACCGCAGTGTTTTATAATAATATTATTATTAATTTTTCGTTGTTTTAACTTAGTCTCGAGTGCGCGCGCTTGTGCGTCCCGCGAGGCGAACAACGACCGCAGTCGTACTGTGATTCGCGATTATGTCGAATGCCCGACCGACGGGGTCGTACGCGAACCGTTCGGTTTTCTGACGAACGCCCGCCGCTATTTTTTTTTTTTGAAATAAAATATCGAGTTTCAAAAAAAAAAATTTTCCATTCGATATTTGAAAAATTAACGAAACAAAAATATGAAATTGTTTATTAAAATGAAACTATTTTTGGTGGCCGCGATGTGCGCCGCGGCGGTCGCCAAACTCGACGGTGGTGTCGCGGCCGAACCGTGTACGTGGTCGTCGTACAACAACGACACGGCCAAGACGTCGGTACAGTGCCGGGTCCGCGCGTTGGCACTGGACAGCCCGAACTTCTCGTCCGTGCAGCCCGAGGGCACGGTCCGCTTGACGGTCGACTGCACCGACAAGCTGTTCGTGCAGAGCACTTTAGCGCCCCGCATGTTCCGGCCTCTGCATCAGCTCGAGGAGCTGGTGTTGGTCCGGTGCAAGTTGTTGGACATACCGGCGGACGCTTTCGACGGCCTCGGTGGGCTCAAGAAGCTCACCGTGCACACGTCCAACTTAGAATGGGGAGCCACCAAGACCATGGAACTGGCGCAGGGCAGCCTGGACCGGCTCACCGAGCTCCAGTCGCTCGACCTGTCCGAGTCGAACGTGTACACCGTGCCCGCCGACGCGTTCTGCGCCCTAAAAAATATCCAGCAGCTGAACGTGTCGCACAACGGTATCGATGACCTTACCACGCTCGGGTTCTCCGGGCCTGACTGTCCCGGCGGCACCGACCTCAAAGTACTCAACTTGTCGTGGAACAACTTACAATCGGTGCCCGCCCGCACCGCCATATCAGCCATGAAGCGGTTGCAGACGCTCGGCCTGCAGCACAACAGCATCACCGAGATCGCCGCCGACAGCCTGTCCACGCTGGCGTCGCTAAAAGTGTTTAACGCGTCCTATAACAAACTGGAAGCGCTGCCGGAGACGTTGTTTGCCAAAAACCATGACTTACGCGAGGTTTACCTGCAAAACAACGGACTGTACGAGCTGCCCCGCGGACTCTTCCACCGGCTCGAACAGATGGTTATTATAAATCTAAGCAACAACAAGATCAATCAGATCGACGAGGGACCGTTTGTCGGTCTCCTCCGGTTGGTCGTCCTGGACCTGTCCCGCAACGGACTGACCAGGATAAAGTCAAATGTCTTCAAGGACCTGGTGTTCTTGCAGATTTTGGACTTGAGCAACAACAGCATCAGTAGTATCGAGGAAAATGCGTTTCTTCCCCTGTACAACTTACACACGCTCAACTTGGCCGAAAACCGGCTGCACACGATCGGATCGCGGCTTTTTAACGGCTTATACGTGCTGTCTAAACTCACGATTAACAACAACTTGTTGATTACCATCGACGATCAGGCGTTTAAAAATTGTTCGGCTCTTAAAGAACTCGACCTCAGTTCAAATGCCATTCAACAGGTGCCAGCGGCGTTGAACGAATTATCATTCTTAAAAACGTTGGATTTGGGCGAAAATCAAATCAGCGTGTTCCACAACAATTCGTTCAAAAATATGGAATTACTGACCGGATTGCGACTTGTAGATAATTTTATCGGTAACCTGACTCAAGGCATGTTCTCTAATTTGCCCAACCTGCAGGTGTTGAATTTATCGAAAAATAAAATCTACACCATCGAACGAGGCACGTTCACTCAAAATAGTCAAATCCAAGCTATCAGACTGGACGCAAATTATTTAACGGACGTTAACGGAGTGTTCGAATCGTTGTCCAGTTTGCAATGGATTAATTTGTCTAAAAATAATTTAATTTGGTTCGATTACGCGATGGTGCCGGCCAATCTCAAATGGCTGGACTTGCACGATAATTACGTGCAAGAACTGGGAGACTATTATAACCTCAAGGACCGATTGAACATAAATACAATTGATGCCAGTCACAATCACATAACCGAAATTTCGGAACGTTCGATACCGAACAGCGTGGAAGTGTTATTCCTCAACAACAATTTTCTTTCGAACATCAGACCCAACACGTTTTTGAAAAAGAGAAATTTGGTGCGCGTGGACTTGTACGCCAACGAGTTAACGCGATTGGACGTGAACGCCCTGCGGTTAGGCGTTGTGCCTATCAATCGGTCGCTGCCGGAATTCTATATCGGCGGCAATCCGTTCGAGTGCGACTGTTCCATGGACTGGTTGCCCGCCGTCAACAATATGACGCAGCTCAGGCAAAATCCCAAGGTCATGGACCTCGACAACGTGGTGTGCAAAACGACTGATTCCAGGGGCTCAGAGGTGGTGCCCATTTTGTCCGCGGGCCCGTCGCAGTTTTTGTGCAAGTACGAGACGCACTGTTTTACCGTGTGCAAGTGTTGTGAATACGACGCGTGCGACTGCGAGATGACGTGCCCCAGCAATTGTACGTGCTATCACGATCAGACGTGGCACACGAACATCGTGGACTGTTCGTACCAGCTGAACAACCAGGTGCCGCCGAAACTGCCGATGGACGCGACACACGTGTACCTGGACGGCAACAATTTCAATCAGTTGCAGGGCCACATATTCATCGGCCGAAAAAACATGGTACACCTGTACCTGAACAACTCGAAAATCGAATCGCTGCAGAACCACACGTTCAACAGGCTTAGCTCGTTGCAGGTACTCCATCTGGAGGACAACATGCTCACCGAGCTGAAGGGCTACGAGTTCGAGCAGCTCTACCAGCTCAGGCAGCTGCACTTGCACAACAACCGTTTGTCGTACGTAAACAACATGACTTTCGCGCCGCTCCGGAACCTCGAGGTGCTCAAGTTGCACGGAAATTTGCTGAGCAACTTCAACGTGTGGCAGCTGTCCGTCAACCCGTACCTGGTGCAGTTGTCGGTCGGCAAGAACCCGTGGTCGTGCCGCTGCAAGTTCCTGCAGCCGTTCCGGAACTGGGTGTACGAGAACGGCCCGAAAATCAGCGACATGGCTGACGTGACGTGCGTGCCGGACGAGTCGGACCCCGGCCAGAGGCGCGAGATCGACTTTAACGAAACGACGTGCAGCGACTTCTACACCGGCGGCTGGGCCCTGCGCAACATGATGACGTCCAGTTACGTGCCGCTGCTCACGTTCCTGTTGGTCGTGTTCGTCGTGGCCCTGGTGCTCTTCGCCGTCCGGGACAACATCAAGGTGTGGCTGTACACCAAGTACGGAATACGGGTGTTCAGCTGCAAGAACTCTGGCAACAAACACTTCTACGAGGATCGCGAGAAGCTGTACGACGGGTACGTGCTGTACAGCCCCAAGGACGAGGAGTTCGTCCTGCAGTCGGTGGTCGCCGAGCTCGAGCACGGCAACCCGTCGTACCAGCTGTGCTTGCACTACAGGGACCTGCCCATCACGTCCATGTATCACGCCGGTTCGTCACCGGTGGTGATCGAGGCCGCGGAGGCGAGCCGCCGCGTGATCGTCGTCCTGTCGCGGAACTTCATACAGACCGAGTGGTCGCGATACGAGTTCCGGTCGGCCCTGCACGAGGCCCTCAAGGGCAAGGTGTATAAGCTGGTGCTGATCGAGGAGAACAGTATCGCGGCCGAGGCGGACGCCGATCCCGAGATCAGGCCGTACCTGAAGACTGCGTCCAAGGTGCGGTGGGGCGAGAAGCGGTTCTGGGAACGGCTCCGTTACCTGATGCCCAGCAACAATCACCACAACAACAACCATCACCATCACAAGGTGTGCAACTACCGGAACAACATAAACAATTATACCATCGACACCCGGACACCGGTGGTGCCGGCCCACCGACGGCAACCGCCGCCGTCGCCTCAGGACAAGGCGCCACACCACCGGCCACACGGGCACCATCACCACCACCATCAGCACCACCAGCAGCAGCACAGCCCCGGGTCACTGCCCCGGCCGCAGCACCGGCACGAGGACTCCAACTACTCGACGGCCACGACGGCCACACCGTCTCCGAAACTCGGGGGCGGCTGCGAGGACCGGCCGGCGTCCACCGAGCACATCTACTCGGCCATCGACACGCCGCCGCCGTCGGTGCACCAGTCGCCGATCAGGATGATGCCGCCCGCGCACCAGTTCGAGCGCACCAACAGCCGGAGGTCTGCCAAGCACCATCAGCACCAGAACGCCGTGCAGGCTTACCTCGTCTAACGCGAAAACTTCCCCTCGCAAGTCGTCGTTACCCCTTATACTTCCACAGCGCTGCTTATAAAGCGAACCTATAATGTTATTGCATGTTGTGGGTAATAATCTCGCGCAAACAGGTCAGTGTCACCGACGTACTGTACAATTATTATTATTATTATATTATAATCATTATTATTATATTTGTATTTTTCGTTTGGTTTTGTTTCGTTTAACTATGTAAACCGAACAAAGCATATTATGTACGTATGTGCTCATCAATATGTGATAATGTTGTTTAAATAAGCACGACTTGTATGATTCATAGATTAATTGAGTTCCTAAGTGTACGTTCTCCGGAACACGCTGCGGTTAATTCCCTTTGAAACTTTCTTGTATTTTTTTTTTTTAATTATTATTTTTTTACTTTATTTGTTCGTAATAATTACTTTACGACGGGCTGTGTCTGCCGTTTATATTGTAAATGTGATTTTAGGCGGGTTTTTAAATATTATATTATTATTGAATATTATTATCATTATTATTGTGAAAAAAACGGTTCGTACTAACTATTCAGAATCTAACGCCATTTTTCTAGTCAGCTCAAAAAAAAAAAAAAAAAATGTTTTTGAGCAACCAAATTTTGTGTGTTAAATTCATAAAAAAAATGTATTATCCTCGATTCGAGGCCCAGACTGATTAAGTCTTCGTATCACTGTTGTTCGCTTCCCTCACCTCTTAACAATTTTCCATCGAAATGACATACTTCGCGAGCGTTATTATTCTATTTCATTTTTCACGTGACGCAGAGCAATAATAATAAAATATTATTTTAAATTTATGACACATGATGTGGGATAATTAAAAACCTCCGTGGGTGTTGGTGTTTTTTTTCTCTTCGTACATCGTAATAATAATAATAATAATAATACCGGTTCTAGACTCTCGTGTATTTTATTATATCTCTCCTTATTACTACACTCTCCTAGAGCGTTTATTCTGTTATTATTCCGACGTGTCCGAGTACGCTTACGTACGAAACACAGAGAATGAAAAAAAAATATATATTTATATACTTATATATTATATACAAATGTATATTTTTTTATTCAGTACACGGATTACCACTTAGTACTGCCGCTGTGTTATCTGAAATGGATTCGGCTTTTTATTTGGAGAGACAATATAAAACTATTATTTTTTTTTATCTTTTAAACACAAAACAAGGATAATAAAAATAAGATAAATAATAAATACACACCTTCTTATCCTCGAAAATAATAATTCCATTTCAATGTAAATATATCGGCTTAATGTGTGAACTGAACTGTACATGATTAACAGAGACTTCGACGCGTTTCATTCCGTGAACTGAAAATTACAAAATTATTATGAATACTTTTTACGAATTTTACACTTATGCGGTTTTTAATTGTTTTGGGGGCGAGTGTAGTAACAGGGTAAGACAAACCGATAACAACTTGGTTGTATGTTTAAAAAAAAACTAAAAAAAAAAAAAATATAATTATATGGGGAATTTACATTTTGTTTCACTACTTGAACGAAGACTGTATGATATTTTTTAATTAACCACAATTTTTTTTTTTTAATTTAAATATTGTTAACTTCGATTCTATTTTATTATTATTTGATTAAGAAATTATTTGTATATATTCGTGTACATCCCATTTTATTATGTAATGATATTAATATGTATAGACGTGTATTGTACTACGTTGAAAATAAATAATTTATTTTTTATTTTGAAAAAAGAAGACATGATGTTATTTATTATTATTTCTATTTCCTGCGCACAGGTAGCACAGGCACCGCGTGTCACACCGCCACCACCTAGGTATATACCTATCTACATTTTTTTAACGCAATAACGCTGTACGCCTATGCGTACGTATAACGTACGTAATAATATATTACACTTAGTTATTCGCATCGTACATTCGTAATAATTATAATATCATTCAGTTGTGTATACTCGTTGTGTATATAACACTGTTTTTGCGAACACGAATCAAAATATGATATCGCATAGATGCGAGTCTGCCTGTACAGTGACCCGGAGAGAGAGAGAGAGAGAGAGAGAGAGAGAGAGAGAGAGAGAGAGAGCGAGCGAGAGAGACAGCTACAGTCACATCGTGTTGGAAAGCGAGTCACACATGAATAAAACATGGGTTTTTTTTTAGTATCCAGCCCTTTGCAAAGGCTGTCTGTCAGTCATGCAGTCAACAGAAGTGCGTGTTCGGCGGACTGGACGGAATATTATTGTTCTGCCGTTTCGTTTGCCGCCGCCGCCGCCGTTTGTGTGTCACGTGTACATAAATAGATGACGGGGATCTACCCCAGAAGCAGCGGATATATATACGGCATTATACCTATACATCGTACGCGTCCAGAAAGTGAAAACCGAAAGAGGGTCTCAACCCTTTTTTTTTTGTTTTTGTTTTTTCGCTAGTCTCGTCGACCGCCTGCAGCAGGAAGCTCTCCGTCTCGTTATTGGTGTTCGCACGACTACATATAAATATATATGATGGTTCATGCGTATATATTACAATAATAATGGTAAAAATAATAATTACTGCGTCGACCGACGACGGACGGGGTGTAGCGGTGCTCGGCCGTTTCCCCGGTAATATATATATATATTATATATATATATATATTATATTATTTTATTTTATTCGCGATTGTTCCGATTGAATGAAAACGCTGTGCAGCGACGACTCGACAAGCGGTGAGTATATATTAATATTTTAAAATAATGAAAAGATAGGTGAAAATAATAATAAAACACTGGCCGGCCGCCGTGAGATTGTTTTCGCATTTTTTTGTTTTCTATTATTCGATCGAACCGTTTCGTATATGCATTATATGCAAATCGAAATGCGTCCCACGCGCAAAAATCGGACACATTTAATAATATCTGCAGACGACTTCGCTGCAGTAAGCTTACGAATTTGTAGGCCAACGTTCACCAGCGCCCGTCCAGCGAGATGAACGCCGCCGTGTGGTAGGTGTAGGCAAGGTATTTTGCGCGCACGCCATTATAATATTTTAATATATTCGGATTTTCAATTTCCAACACTGTTTCATGTTATGCGTTCTCTCGAGAAACAACAATCTATAGAAATACCTATTTTAATATTAATAATATTATATTGTTGAGAAAAAAAAAACTCACTCGTACAATATAATATGGTTAGCCAAAACAACATTTGACGTGTATACGTATGGATTCATTTAATTACAAAAACCATATTTTTATGGCTTTAACAGTGTTTTTATTTTGTAGTAGTTTTTGAGAGGATTTAATTTTGTTCAAACAATATATATATACATATATATATTGTTATTATGATCAAAAAAAAAAAAACAGTGTATACGAATAGTTTTAAAAAAATTATCAAGCGCCTATAATAATATACCTACATATAGTTTGAACTCGAAAAGTTCTTTTTTAAATCGTAAAAACAAATTAATGAATAAATATTTTAAAAAAAAATTATAATATATTACACCATGTTATGGGCGCAATAACCAAATTTTAAAACTCAGTTTTTTCATATATGTTTTTTTAAATATTTTAAATGTGTACAACGTATTGTATAACTTGAAATAATTCATCGTAAGTACCTCCTGTACTTCGAACAAATCACTAACAAACATATTATACATAGAGTTAAGGTTAGGTTAGGTTACATATATTCGTACTCGATTATCTCCTCGGAAATACAATAACATACCTGGGTATAATTACATTTTTTTTTATTTTTTAAATTTAAAACCCATCTCTTGCCGACGGCCCTGCACACGACTGATGTACGACACATTTTGTATAATTCATTCGATTCGCCTGGGCAGGATGTTTTTTAATTGTCTGCGACTCTGAAATAGACCCAAAAATTGAATTTTGAAAGTAGTTCCGAAATTAATCATTTTCTGTACGTTTTCCACGTTAATTTATTACTCTACGGGAGGCCCTGTATCAAATAGAAATGTTAAATTACTTTTACAGAATTCCATTAGTAATATATAGGTATACAAAGATTACTCGTAACCGTTAAAAATAAAATAGAAATAATAATAATAATAATAATAATAATAATAATAATAACGACAATAATATTATATGAAATCTTGTGATTTTGTCGTTCGGGAGACAAGTCAATCTATGTAACATTACCTGCGTATGATAATAAAAATGAAACTATGTACAAATCTTCCAACGCTCGATCGTTTCGATTGCGCGCAGATCGTCGTAAACAGGTAGGTGCCATGCGACGACCGTAACGGAAACGAGTCTCGTTCGCCGGCGACCACACGACGACGAAACATCGGGAAAATTACACGTTCATTACACCTCGTTTTCCTAACTAATTGCAGTGCGTCCCCACGGTCAGACAGTCGCGGCTCGTGATAACGTCGGTTTTTTTCCGACAACTCGTATACAACGCGGGTAAGTATGCGCACGACCGTTAAACGTCTTTACGGCGTGTTTTTGGTGTGTTTTTCATTTTTTTTTTTTTTTTTTTATTGTTAATCATATAATAACCATAATATATGATATTCTAACGGAAGATCGACTGAAGTGGTGGACCGATTTCGTGCGTAAAGATGTCACCGCGGGTCGTCCTACACGCGCGACCGGGTCTCCGTATCGAGTTACTTATATTATTAAACTCGTTAGAGACCGTCGGCGGCGGCGGCGGCGGCGGCGGCGTTGATAATACACTCCGCGGCGGCGGCGACCCAGTGCGATTTATGGACGAGTTTTGTGCGTTTAACGAGCTCGTCATGTGCCGGCCATGTGGACATCGTAAAAACCAAAGAAATTGGGTTGCCGGTCTAGGGGGACGGGGGGACGGGGAGGATGAGTGGTGCGGGTTAGGTTAGAAAAAAAAACATCACCGAATATATACGACACGACGTCTTCGCGGAGACTTATTTGCGAGACGTTTTTGGTTTATTATTATTATTATTATTTTTTTAAACGCGAAAAATAAATAATAATGATAACGAGAGAGAGCGAGTTTCGGGTTTAAATTTACGATCGACGATGCGTTGTTTTCTGCTGCGGTCTAATTTGGACGAATAAGGGACCTCGTTAACGGCCGGCAAACATATTTCAAATCCTCTTTTGCGGTCTCCTTCAACCCCCTTGTCCACTCTGCGGCCGCGGCGGCAGACACTCGGCGCTCCGTCTTTTTATCCGGTTTAGGAGGGTCTAACGTCGAGTTGGCTTTTGATCTTCTCGTCACCGTACTGTATGTATACTGACGCTTTCATGAATCAAAAACGAGAGATGGAATAAAAATAGTGTGTGCGTGCGTGTGTATGATGTACTTTTCGGCCGAAATATATTTTTTTTTTTCGTCTCAAGACCCGGGTCGCGAGAACATCTGCTCGTTCCTCCTCCCCGCCGGTACTCGCACCAAGTCAGTTTATGCAAAGAGCGACGTCGTTGTGTTTAAACGTTTCTATTGTCGACGATCATCATATCATGTATAGGAGGCGAACACGATGATCGCCGTTATTGACGACGTCCGCGGGGTAGGATGTATGGATACCCGTAACAGGTGTTCGCGCGCGATGAATGGAGACGTCAGCTAAATAAAGGTAAACAAATAAAGCAATAGGAATACAAAATACAGCGAACGAAAGAACAAATAGAATAAAAGGGTTGTAGCGGTATGAATCACGAGCAGGAGGGAGGAGAAGAAGAAAAAAGTATAGAAGTAGTGGAAGGCGTGTGAGGAAAGCCGGAGGCCGGGGGATCGTTTCGGGATCATTCGGGAAAACTTGCCGAATGTATAGTTTTCGCAGACGGAAAAGTAGAAGTCGCTTCCCAGGTGGGCCAAAAGTTTGTCCCGAAGTGCACGCTCGGGGGTCTCCTGCTGCAGTCTTTCCGCGAGTTTATTATACATCGATTCGAAACAATGCAACAATAATGGACTGATTATGGGATTTTAAACGTCGAGACAATAATGTGTGTGTGTGTGTGTGTGTGTGAACGGGTACACAAACGACACACACACACTTATATTATGTGGTTTACAATATCAGGTAATGTTATCTGGTATTTAAATATCCATCTGTGGAGAAGATGGAAAAAAAAATGTAAAGAACCTCTCTTTAATTTACATAAGAAATAAAAACGATATGTAAAATATGATCCTGTTGCTTCTGTCCGCCGGGGACTCCTAGCAGCAACGCTATACAGGTATATAAACACAAAGTGGCCGGTCGTTTCGAGTTATATTGTGTAGACTGCAGTGGACATGTTTTCGAAACAATTGCAGGGTTACACCAAAAGCCGTATTCGTTTGTTTATTTTTAGACGTTCTATTATTTATTATGAATTAGTTAAAAAACAGAAAAACAAAAAAAAAAAAAAAATGTTAAATCGAGTTCTATGTCACGTTACAGAACAGACAGAATTCCGAATGGATTATAACACCCATTATTATAATTTATAGGTAGCACTGACGACGGTAAACGCGGCACGATAAAATAATATACATTTAATCGTCCCTGTGTATATGACGTATATGGGTAGGTATATCGGCATATATAGGTATATAAGTAGTCACTATATCCGATATGACACGCACACTACACTGCAGTATACGTTTATATTGGCCGTATAGTTTGATCGTTAATTATTTAAATCGCATCGGATCTCGAATTTAAAATGGCCACGTCGAAAAATCGACTGTTAAAAACATGCGAGTCAATTTTCTTCTTTCTTTTTTTTTTTTTTTCTAGCCTTTTTCGATTTTAACCGAAAGCGTCAGCGCGATCGCCGTGCGTGACTTCCGTAATCCGATGGCACCCGCACATATGTAGAGAGCAAAACGACCTGTATAGACTACCCACCCCTTGTGTAGACGACTCCACACCAATATAATAATACTGCACTCCATGATATCGTATTATACCGTATTTATTACGAAAGGTGACGGCTATTTGTAATAATAAATCGCCCCACATGCGAATATTATGCGCGATTTCGCTGTGCAAAAGCGATTATATTTTTTTTTCTCTTTTCGATTGTATTTATTCGTCTTTTTCGACATAATCAAACTCATTCCACAATAGTAATAGTAATAATAATAATGTGCGTATATGCGTTATTGCGCAGTGGCGGACAAGCGGGGTCGGGGGAGTACGCTGACCCCAACCCACGGATTTTTTTTTCCGTTTTACAAAAAAAACGTGAATATGTTTTTTTCTACAAAGCACATATATATTTATGATCGTAACACAACCCTCCGCCCTCCACCACTTTGGACGTTTCTGCAGTGCACGCTGCCGGGGTCGTGATATTACATAATCCAAGGTAATCACTACTGCGAGCGGTACCTATTACGCGCGTACAGTGACAGGACTGGGGGATGTTCCGTGGCGCAAAGGAGAGAAAAAAAATAAAACTCTAAAAACCCGGAAACCCACCACCCCGAAGACGAACCGCTCTATTATCGTATAATATATTATCATGTTTTATTATATTCTCGCTGACCCGTACCGCCGGCGAGTTTCATAAATCTGCAGCTCGCGGTATATGATATATATATATATATATTATAACGAATATATACATATATAATTCACTTAAAAGTAAGGCGAAGGATGCGGCGGGGCGGGTCGTTATCGGAATTACGAGTTTGAGTGGAGAGGAAAAAAAATAAAAAACAATGACCTTCTAACGATTCGGTCTTAACAGAGTGCCTAATATTTTTCTGGCCGATACAAAATCAATAAAACATCGTTACTATAGATTTGACTAGTATAAATTATTTTCGCAACTCGAAAATTATTTTCACGAATTGATCACTACCCACCAGCTAAGCTAGCTCGAAGCATCTGCTTACGCACCTCGTGTTCTATACATTCAGAGTGTTAATTTGTTGTACCGTTGTACGCTTTTAAGCCGTATATAGTAAAATATGTCATCGTTAGCTTCTAACGACGAATCCGTTATGCTGCAGTCAACGGATGAAGGCGAAAAGATGCTGAGAATATTCAAAGAGTTGAGATCAGCAACTTTCCACATTCCAGCGACATTTTCGACAAGGGTCGGAGCATGGCCGGTGCTGAAAAGACACAAGTCCACGCCGAATATGACGACCACGATTCGTCACCAACCATCGGCAACAGGAGACTCCGAAATATATCGGTGTTCGTCCGTCCCTGTCGAGCTAGGCGAGACGACCGCTCCAAAGGACGCAGGATGCGACGCGTCGCTGCTGGATAACGGTGCTGCGAGTTTGATGGAAACTCCGAAGGGAATGAACACGTCATCGTGTACGTCCGTTCAGTCAGCACCCGAACCACCGACGTTAACGCCCAAAGTCCGGCCGGAGACAAATGCGTTTGGTGACTGTTCAGCGCGGAGTCGATGGCATTCAGCGCCAAACATAACTTTTGGACAGGTGGACCACCCGAAACGGGAAACGGGACCCAGTGACGGAAACGAGCAGGAGATGGTCAGTGACCCGATGAAACCTAAACGGCGTCGCTCAATATGGAGCCGGACGAAGAAATTCGTCCGGCGCATGTTTTGCTGCGCCGTTTAGAAGTCGACCGCGACCTCTTAGTTGCTACTCGCTGAATGTAGTGATGTGAGCGTAATTTATTTGGGTTCAATTTCAAGTGATCTCTCCCCGTAGCCGTCGAGGGATCACTGGAAGTTAAACCTTAAGAAATCACGCTTACACCGCCACCGAAATTATTATAAAACAATTTTTGTTCGTAAACTTTGATTTACATAAATAAACTTGCTTAGTTATGCTACTTATCTAGTTGGTTTTTAATTGAAATAATATTATATTATGATCAAACGCATCTACATTTAACACCCTAGGCTTAAAATTGATGTATGTAGTGTGTGAAAATCGTAACTATATTGTAAGTCTCTAACCCCTATAATATTGTAGCGAAAAAATCCTTGAACAAAAAAGGTAAATTTAGGTGCCACTAAAACTGCAAAGGTTGTACAAAAAAGATATTTAAATATAAATAAAACGTGTACGATATATTTTTGTTGTTATGAAATATACTTTCAAAACGCAACGAATTTTTACCACGCCTCGGTGAAAAAGTGAGCTCTATTAATAAAAGATGCTAATTAATTTCAGAAATGTCCAGAAAAATACCCGTCATCGGTACAGTGACGTCTGCAGCTCGCGTCCTCCACTCAACACTATTATTTATCATTAACAGTATTATTGTCATCGTTGTTTTTAGTTGAGTTACCGTGCCGGAGTGCAGATCAAACGACCAAGCCGATGTATGAAGACGTGCGGGGAGAGCGTTCTGTGTCTTGGACCTGCGGGGCGGCGCAGCAATCAAATCTCTTCCGCTCGGGCACAAACACGCTCGCAATTAAACGTAAATCCGAATAATATGGTAAAGGCTTGGGCTCTGCAGGTATATGCGGTGCATATTATGATCACATTTATATATGTATATAATTTAAATCGGGGCAGACACACGCAGGAGATGACGTGTTTTATTCATTTACTTTGTTTTACGACGTCGTTGCCGAGCTATTTTCTAGTCTTGTATGTACGCGTATACGATATATAATATTATGTGTGCGTTTAAATACTCGTATTTTCATCGGACCCGCTGCTGTGTAGGCTCCCGAAACGACACACATATATATGTGTATGTGTGTGTGTGTGTGTGCACGTGTATATCGTCTTGCAGAACGTCCTAATGAGACGAGGGGTCGGCGGGAGGAGGTGTGCGGCGGGGGTAGTGGAAACTGGAGAGCGTCCACCGGATCCGTGTGCGTTAACGTAAACCGCATACGGACAATAATGATCGACACATTAGGGTTTTTTCGTTTTAAGTACAACAACGTAATCTTTTGCGCGGAGTAGGTACACACCTTTATGTAATACGCAACTATATATATATATACAGCATTGTGTGTGGAGCTGGATCGCTAGAGCCTAAATAATCGTCTCGGGCACAACACTCCGGGCTGGTCCGCAGCAGTTAAAGCAAACACACTATATAGCCCCCGCAGATTCCGTAAGTGACGACGACGGTAAATGATACGATATTGTCGTGCGAATTCGGGAGTTTTGTTTTTTTTTTTTTTCGCTTGTCGTTTTAGACGGTATAAGTGCGTATACCTGGGTATACCTGCGCGTAATGCGCTACACGAAACGATTATTATTATTGCCGACTACTCTGCGCACAATAGGTATATATCGAACGCGGTAATATTATACACACATGCAATTAGGCGGGTTGTGCATAAAATATGTAATAATAATATTTTAATAATATTATTGTTTAATCCTTTGTCCGGTGCCGACGAGCCGTCGCCGCCATCGCATCGGCGCAATAATATTTTAATAGCACTTCTTCCGGTGGCGGCGGCGATAACGACGTGTTTTATGATAATTAAACAAATTACACGTTAATTAGCCGGACACGGTTTCTTGGGTTACATTGGCCGATAATGCTAATTCCTCATTTTTTTTTCCCCCGACCAAACAATGGACGAGAGCAAATATGCCAGATGTTTTTTTTTAAACACTTTTTTAGACCATGACACTCCGATCGGTCGAATGCACACACTACGCACTTCGTGCCCCCCTCCCCCGCCAACTCTATCTTTCCTCTCAAATCCCGACCTGTCAATCGGAAAACGTTACTAAAATTAAAAAAATTCCAAAGCCTAAATGCAACGCTCGTACGATGCATCGTCTAAAACACATCCGTTTGCAGTCGAACCTGCAACATATTATGGTCGTCCTTCCCTCTCACTCCACAAAAGTCCTCCAGCACAACCGTGTACATAATGTTAAGGGCCTATGCGCATATATATTACACGCTGTTTAATTTGTGTTTTTAAGCTCTTTGTACGACGGTATAGTATATTTACGAGTTTACGACTCTGCTGTAGAGTTCTACTCGAGTGCAAGCCCATAACAATAATATACATGTACTGGAATTGCGCCGCACAGTTATATTGTCTGTGCTGCAAAATCACAACGACAATGGAAACCATTAAACGTAAAAGTTTGCATAGTAAAATGTCCGTTGCCAGTATACCGACCTACCTTCGCACGTTTGACCTTTTTATTAACGAAATTCCTTTTGTCTCCGCGGTAAATGTCAATACCCAAATAATACACTTATATTATTAGCGTTTGGTCCCATTATTCGGCACATTGTATGACGGCACCTGCGCTTAAAAGGTTGACCAAAAGCTCGATATTAAATTAAGCTCGTAGTACCTATACTTACCAATAATTGGAATTATTTTTACGATTTTCCTTTTCAACAGCGAACAGTTCCGCGTACAGTAATGACGTTGATTCCGGTTCACCGTCGTTTGCAATATGGGCGCTTGATACAAGTGATGCACAATATTTGTGTTTGCGCGATAAGGTTAACGCGATAACAGTATAACACAAACGCTGCTATTATACTGGAGCCTGCACTATGTAGGAGATTGAAATATTGTTAATCAATTTTTCGCATACTCCATTGTTGCGATCCACAAAAGGCGAAGTCGGATAACGCGGCTGGAAAAACAATCGCGAATTTTTCCGGCCGAAGACACAGCGACGATTACCGGAAAATCACACCGGCACACAGTCGACTGGCGGACACGTGCATTTCGACGCTGTGCGTATATACAATGTAACGTATTATGTTTTGCCTATTTTGCGTGGTCCGGTTTTTATTTTCCTAATAATATATAATATTTATATACCATGATATGCACGCTCATTTCCGTCTGGCGTATCAGTTGTGTGTGCGTTACACGTTATGTGCAAGCGGGGCGGGTCGGGCAGCCGGTCCAATTACGCCTGTGGTTCTATGTAATAATTCGTAAGGGCCGAGAGCAGACGAGTAGACGGAAAAAAAAAAATAAAAAAAATAATAACAAAATTAAAGAATTTCAATTAAAAACCGCGCCTTTTCCACGGTCCGCTGTGCAGAACACCTGGAAATTAATCACACACACACACACACACACACACACGTATAAAATATATATATTTATTATTATTATTTTTGTTTTTAACTAAAAATAATAATGTGCGCTCGTCGTTCGTCGTGTGCCCGTCGAAAGCGAAACCGGGCGCTCAGGTAAAAATGATTTTTAAAAGCGATTTTTTTTTCTTTATTATTCGCCCAGGCCCAAAGGTATTATTCACCATTTTACACACACACACATGCACGTGTATACACATGCTCCTAAGGTAACTGTATGCGATCGCCTCTCAGCGTGTGTGTGTGTGTGTAGGTAGTTTATGGGTCGTCGGCTATGGCGGCGACGACGCATTAGACGATCGGCAGCAGCTGGAACTCTACCTGCTGGACCCCTCGAAACCCACACTCTGCAGACGCAGACACGCACACTGGCGCACAAACACACCACTCGGTATGCCACAAGCCCACATTGCATTACGCGTTTTTATTTTATTTTTTTTGTCTCCCCCCCCCCAACCCAACCCCCGGCCGCTACCCGACGCCGTCGTCGGAATTATTCCCTCCCGTAATAACACACGAATATTATTGGGATTACTATAATACTATAGGTATAATACTATAGTATATATATATATATACACTATATACTGCATTACTGCCTACTATTTTTTTAGCCCCCCATCTCCCCCATGCGTGTGTAGACTTTGTTCGTTGTCGTCCCCATCACACCCTCCTCTCACCCTTGCCCCGCCGTGGTGATAATATTTTCTACCCATTTTCTCTTTCTCGCCGGCCTCCGAGTCTATAAGTTGAAGTGCGCCCCGGAAAACTTTTTAATGGTCCCTTTAGTTTTCAATTTATGAGTTTCTCTTGTTATTATCTCTTCCAGACGTGATGTTTTTCGGGATATTAATATTTTATAACACTACTCGTCGTATGAAAGTGTAGGAAATTACATTTTCCCCCTGCCGGGTTTACCTCTTTCGTACAAATTTCTATACTTTTTTTTTTACTGTCGAGTACTACGAAACGATTCAAGTGTCGTGTTTTAATTTTTTTTCGAAATTATCAAAGCGAAAAAATGTTTATGGTTTTTAAATTCATATCGAACGGTGCGGGCTGGCGGGCGGAGACCCGAGTCTTGGCCATGTGACTTTATATGAATTTATAAGTCGGTGAATTATTTTGAAAGCAAACACAACTCTTTAATGCGATTCAACCGTTATCGTTCGTGTTTCTTTACGCTGAAAAATGACTACTTGAAAACACAAACTTGACTGTACAGACCCAACGATAGTTCAAACCGATAGGTGTATGAAGCAGTTTTCGAAACTTCTGGTTCCGCACTATCACCCTAAATAGTAAATATAGTGTAGGCGTAGCAAGGATAGAACAATAAACAATGAATAAGATTTAAAAATCGAAATCAAATTTATCTTAGTGACTAAATACCCCCTAGATTAAATATTTAGATGTAAAATGTTTGAAATCGGTCGGTGAAAAAATAAATGAAAAGTAAGACTCTTGTGCCGCGCTGACGTATTATATCATTATCATAATATTGTAATATTGTAATACAGTTGGGTATGCAGTACACAATATATATATACGTACCTACGGCATGTGCGATGTACCTATATATAAATATATATTATTCAAAAGGGTAAACAAAATACTGACTCTTCTATGTAGATTGAATATTATAAACATGACAGGTATGTTTTCGAACAAGATGATCTATCACATATTACGCGCCGCGTTATTAATGTAGATTTTGAAAAATTCTCCATTTCATGTTACGACCAGGTGGTTACAGTGATCCGAGTGGCAGCAATAACCTCGTGAAAATCACCTCGAGCTAAACGTAACAAAAGGTATTACGATTATTATTACAGTCCTTTTAACGCATTAATATTTATTATCACGTATAAGTGATGTACCTATACAGTTTGAGGTTGGTTTTTTCGTAATTATTTCGACGATTGTACATTACACTATTATCGCGAGTACGAACTGAAATTAATGTGTCGAATGTTATTTTATATAGTATACCGTACAGGTACTGACTGATACAAATATTATAATATTTATTCATATATGTGTATTTCTGGTGTTCCACGCATGGTGCCTATAATACATATACCTACATTATAATTTACATATACACACAGTTTATAATAAGAGTATATTATTATGATTTAATATTCATATAAACTATTATAATATTATCGTTATGTACCATATGCTAGGTATGGCGAAACCAGGTACACGTTTTCTCTCTACAATAACATCATAATATACGGTTTTCGATGATTTAAATAATATCATTCTCTCCGAATATTTAATACGCCTAATAATAATGCGTTTCGTTTATTTCACTTTTTCAGATTGCGTGAGGTTGAGTTGGTATTTTTTGTGGCATAGCTGATACCGCGCGATAGTTGTAGTACAAAAAAAATAATTGTTTATTGTTATATATCGTATGAATGAGAGCTGGAACCCAAGAAGCCGTATCACACTGCGAGAATTTTTTATTTTTATTTAGTAAACGCGTCAGTGAAATAATTGTATTATTTCTTATTTCTGTATTCTATGAACCCGGGGACTATACGAGGAGTATAAGTGTTCTACCCCGGTTCGCTCATCACCGACAAAATGCAGGTTATCCACCTATAGGTTAGGCGTTCGGTAGCTAAAACGATTTGAAACGTGGCTTTTAAAATACAATACGACTGTGAAATCTGTGTAAAGCAGGTTTTCAATAAGAATAGACCTTTTTTTTCGTGGATTTTTTACGGTTTCGTGAGATTTTGTATTCTACGTGGATTGGGCACACACAATGTGGGTCGTATTTTTTTTTTATTAAATCGACAATACGAAAAAAATAAATAAAAATATACAAGTGAAAAATGTTATTGCTACCTTTATATATATTATATTTATAATTCGTTGTGTTATTTATCCGTTACTGCCACTAAAAAAATATTTTGTGTTAAAACAGTGTTTGAACATAATACTATATAATGTCACTCGTGGTAACTGCAGTGGTAGCCTAAATATTCGTAAATGAAATTATTAACGGTTCAGTAAAAAATATTCTCTAGTCTCTACTACGTTTTAAATGAAATCAAATGACAACGATCATTTTATTAAATAATAATTATTTTTGATGCGTTTTGCCGAGGCTATATCGTTTGCGTTTCATGTTACATCACATTTTTTTGTTTCCTTGGTAATGCACAATATGATAGAGCCGTGTGCAATCCTTCAACGTATTCATATATAATAATCATTTCACTAAAAGCTCCTGTACAATAGAACCGGCCTCCTTCGCTCGCATGTATATATTATGGGAAAATCAAAATGTCATTTTTCCTGTTGCAAGTTTTCGCTATTGAAGACAACCAAAGAGTTTTCTCGTTCAGATGAAAACCTAAAATAAAGCCGATTTCTTGAACAGTATTTTACGCTTCGGGTTTATGTAAATATTTTTGGATTATATATGAATATAATAATATATATCTACACGGAGAAATGTATATCGCCGTTATGTTTTTGTTTTGTTTTGTTTTTATACACTGCACCGCCTTCAGCATTTAGGAACTATAAACAAATTGGAAAAGTTCCTAGTCGACATACTGTGAACTTGCGTCCCTGAACAGTTTTTTTTTTTGAAATAGTTACATCATATACATATTATGTGCGGAAAAAAATATTTCCATATAACTGTTAGATAAGTCATGATTTAAAATTGAAAACAGGAAGCGAGTATAATATGTATAAGATATTTTAGTACTTTCTGAAAATGCTGATCGAAAAACAATGGCATGGAGTATAGGTATCAAAACTTTGATACGCACAGTGTAGGACGTTACTTACTTTTTAAAAAATTCCATTTCAATAATACTATATTCAACACCATGCAGAACAACACTACATCATAATCTGAGATTTTACGATTTGTATTTAGCGTGTTAAAATTTTAAAATTTCATCGTAGACTTGTACAGATGAAAATACAAACACAAGAATCGTATTAGAAGTATACCTGTTATAAAATTTAATTCTTCCAGAATCTAGGTAAATCTCAGTAAACCATACAGTTTATTATTATTGAACCTGCGCGCACTACCAGCTGTGTTTAGAAGGAATGGATTCCGGGAACGAGGTCCTTTAAAGAAAAGCACATTGAACGAATTTATTTTTATGTATAAAGGACGAGGAACGAAACGATATGCTTACTATTAATCTAAAGAGAAAATACTTACGTACGTTTTCCGATCCTTCAAAATTACATATCTACTGTTATTTTAACAGAATAAGATCCAGTGTCGAATCTTATATGAGCCTGCATAAATCATAAATCGTCCCACGAGTGGAGATGACTGTACTCTACAGATATAGACACACAATTTGAAAAGTCATATATTTCTAAATTGTTGTAGATATCGTGGCAGTAAATAAAAATCTATAAAAAATACAAGACGTTTAAAGTCCTACCTACGGTATTGTACCAAGAAGTTTTTTATTTTCGCAGTTATTTTAATTTTTTACACCGTGGAACTAAAAAAAGGGGATTGGTTATTCTAAAGATATAGCAAAAGGACGAATTCCTTTTACATTTTTTTTTTTTAAACGGAACGAATTCCCATACTTTATAATATGGAACGTGCCGAACATTGTGACTACCAGTTTATATTATAATAATAAGAACGCAGTCAATTCGAATCCAAGCCGTGTAAGTACACGCAAAGTACTCGAGTACAAAACTGCAATACTAATATAATGGTCGTTTCGTTATGTTATAATATTGGGCTATTGAATAATATTCTGTACAAGACCCGAAACGAATAATAATAAAAAAAAAAAAACAAACGAAAATCACAAAATATTTTTTTCTCTCACCGCGATGATCGATGGGGGGAAAGAAATCCTCGAATTTGACGTTTATAATTGTACATCGTTTAAGTCGACTCAACTGGCGCGCGTGCACACGACACTCGACTATATTATAATATTAGGCGCATATTATAATATTATTATCATAACGTTACGATTCCCATTTCGTAATACCGTTTACGCCGCGGTGCGTCCGACTAGACGGTCGTGTGGTCGATACGACTGTATGTGTACAGAGTGTTCCACGGACGAGGGCCACACGTATATATTATTATTTTACGGGGACCCCGTCGTCTGGTAATCCGTCTTCTGTAGGAAAGAAAAAAACCTCCTGTTCAAATGACGTGGCACTATATTATAATATACAATAATAATAATACGTAATGTGCGCCGCTGCCGTATAGGTATAATATTAATATTATACCGTCGTCGTGCACGCGATTGTGATCGCCGCCGATAAGTGGCGGTGCGGTTGTGTATTATTATAATATTATACCGTCTGCGGAGGCACCCCCCCCCCCCCCCCC